>NW_022196891.1:21197383-21231488 GCF_008632895.1 Mastomys coucha | reverse complement strand
CAGAGAGAGATGGATGCTGATGCAGATGCTCACACTGTACCCACAGTCAGGAAGCAGAGAGAGATGGACGCTGGTGCTCAGCTCACTGCCTCCTTTCTATTCACTCCAGAAGTCTAGCACCTGAGATGGTGCTATTCATATTCAGGTGGGTCCTTTTTTTTCTTCAAATATACCTTCTAGAAACATTACCGTATACATACGCAGAGATTTTTTTTCATGGTGATTCTTAGTCCCGTCAAGTTGACAATCAAGATCAACCATTGCAATCACATAGCTGGTACATGATATTTTCTATATTTCAGCCCAGAAAGTCTACGTGGTGACATTCATATGACAAGGGTCATTTCAGTGTTCATACCTAGTAAGTGACATGAGTGCATATGACAAAGAGCCTTCTAGCACTCACACCTACTAGGTGACAAGACTTTGCTGTGATGAAGAACTTCAAGTGTTCATACCTATTAGATTGTATCACCTCACAGCCATGAAGGATCTTCCAGTGCTCATACCCACCAAGTTAGATCCTTTCATTGCGACAATAGACCTTGTGCATGAACCGAGCAGAGAAGGAGATGTTCATGCTCAGAGCAAGCTGGGATTTTCCAGTCCTAACTGACACAGCAGCTGTGGTTAGAGTTTACTCGCTACTTCCCCAACTGGGACATTCTCTGTCTCCCAGGAGCCCAAGGTCTACTACTTGCTCAAGTATGACTTGATTGACACATTAACAAACACACTCAGATTTAGAAAGACAAGAGTACCAAGTACTGTTTCTTCTACCATACATAGGCCCCAGCTTCTAGTTATGCATAGACCAACTTATGGGGATTCATACATAAGTGAAAAAGAAGAAACTAGAGGAACCCATGAGTGGGCAGAAAGTGGCTGTAAGGCAGAGTGGTGGGGAAGACAGGAGAAGCCAAGTGAGATGAAATTGGAAACAGCTGCTGGAGATAGGAGCCAAAGAGGAGGGAGGGGGCAGGGAAATAGGGATCAGAAAGAAATGAATAAAACTAAGTATCATAAAAGCTTCATAAGTAAAACTGTTCTTTGTATGCTAATTATAAATGATATTAGAAAGTAACTGTAAAAGAGATCACAGAGATGGTTCAGTCGGGGAAAGTAATGTCCCACAATAGGAAGACCTAGGTTTGTTTTCTCAGAAACTATGTAAGAGCCACAATAGGGCTGCTATGTGGCTGTTCTTTGAGCCCTGGTGACATTAGATGAGGGAACCCGATCCTGAAGTTCTCTGGCCCATTAGTGTAGTTGTGACTAATAAGATGGAGAGTGATTGGGGAAGACTTCCCATGTCCACCTCTGGCCTCTACATGAACTACATAAACACACGCACATGCACAAGCACATGAATGCACACATACAAAGGTTCACGTGCATGAGCAAAGAGAGAGAGACAGAGAGACAGAGACTCAGAGAGGCACAGAGACAGAGAGACAGAGAGACACAGAGAGGCAGAGAGGCAGAGGTGGAGAAGGAGAGAGAGAGAGAGAGAGAGAGAGAGAGAGAGAGAGAGAGAGAGAGAGAGAGAGAGAGAGAGAGAGAGAGAGAGAGAGAGAGAGAGAGAGAGAGAGCCTGGTGTTATAATATGTCTTGTGATGTAAGTCATTTGGTAAAACCATACTGCTCAGGCTGGCTTCTATCCCTGATTCCATAGAGTAAAGAACTGACTCTTGAATGTTGTACTGTGACCTTTACACATGTGTTAGGGCACGTGCACACATGCCTCCAAATGCTACAAAAGTAGAATAGAAATGACAGAAATTTCCTCCCACTGTTGTATAGCTGTGAATTGGACTACAATCCCCGAGGTCCCCAGGTTTTTTATCTCTGTGGCATCATCCTTGGACAAGAGATAAAGGCAGGATGGCTGCTCTCCCTGGGAGTCTTTTCTTCTAGCTGGCTCTTTCTGCTTCCTTCTGCCTGCCTTTAGTTTCAGCTCATACTTTGTTTTTGTGTCTCTATCTGTGCTTGTTTTTGTGTTTAAGTCTCTTCCCCAATCTCTGCCTACCATATGGTTTTGTAGCAGGCCTGAACAGAATTTAATGAGGGACAAGGACTCAGTTTCCCCGATGGGCATACAGATAGGGACAGGTGCCATGACTAGATAATAAAGGTGACACATTTCCAGCATTGCTGGTTTCTTCACCCCTCTAATTTGCCACAGAAGCGTAGCAGCGTAATACAAAGGCTGGTGAGTTTTGATCCCATACACAGAGGCTCCTGCCTGGGGAGCTGACTCATCAATTAAAGCTAGATCAGGATGTGTTGACCCTAAACTTCAGAACCTATAAGCTTTCCTGTTGTTATTCAAATTTCCCAGTCTTAAAGTGGGGAGGAAAGACTCTCTCTAAGACTCTAAAACCTGCCAGCCTTCAAGTGGAGGTAAAGTTACAATTTCCTGAGTCCCCAGACCTGGTTAGAAGAGGGTTTCTCTCTACATTCTTGGTGTGTGTGTTTCCTTACCTCTAGCGAAAGAACTTTTTTACCCTGACTGATATTGTCTGATCATGTTTGCTGTTAGAGAATCTCCTTGCTGCGATCCGTCACATGCAAACATGTTTCCTGCCTTTGAATTTTTATAACGAGAAGAGAAAATCAATCAGTTAGGACCCCTGAACTATAACAGTGACGCTTACCACCATTTGAAGCAGTCTGGTAGAGCGTGACTTTCCATGGAGGTCAGAGGGTAGAAGAACCCCAAACAAGCTCAGAAAGGTTGCTTGGGGTGGGCAGTGTGAGCCTTAGCTGCTTTTCCATGTGCCATCCTTGAGTAGCCTTGGCTATGCAAAACACTTCTTTTCTCAGATTGAGTCACTTAAGCGTCATTTGATGTCAGAAGCCTCCTTCAGATCTGCTAACATTAGGCCCCCCACACATATGTAACAGATATGTAGCTTGGTCTTCATGGGTGACCCTTAACAACTGGAGTAGGGTCTGACTCTGACTTCTGTTACTCGTCTTTGGACCCCTTTTCTCTAACTGGGCAGTCTTGTGAGGCTCAATGAGAGAAGACACACCAAGTCCCACTGCCATTTGATATGCCATGGCCACTTAATAACCATGGGTTAACTTCCACTTTTCTGAAGAGAAAGGGAGGAAAAGTGCATGAAAGGGAAGGGAGGCGTTTCCAGAAGAACTAGGAGAAGAGGAGGGAGGGGAAGTTGCAATCTGGATGTTTAATAAATAAATAAATTAATAAGAAAGAACACAGAGAGAGATGCTCACGGAGCCATTGAAGCCGAGAACAGCTCTGGACTCCCCACTCACATTCATTTTCACTTGTTATCTGCACAAGGGGATGTAAAAGACATATCTTGCAAAAGTGGGATAAAGGCTCCCATTTCTCTATTTGGTCCACACTCAGAGCTTAAATTGTTGCTAAGTCATTCCCTGAGGGAAATTTGCAGTAAGTACGAGTCCCAGATAAACACTCCCAACTTTGCTTTGCACAGCCTCAGCACTTTTGGCCTCATAGACAACGCTCAGAAGAAGCAAATCTGCTTTTAACTGAGCACTAAAATATGTCCTCCTAAGGGGAAACTATATTTAAGACAACAGCTAGGACCTGACAGACTGATATTTGCTGAAATCCAAACTGCTTGGCATCTTGTCTGACCTCACTCTACAATGAGGCCCATCAAGTTATTATTGTTCCCCCTGGGAAATGTGTTTTGCATTGTAGTGTGTGCATTTCAGCTTTTTGTAAAGATGCTAGCCATTTAAAAGCTGTGGGATGGGAAAGCAAGCCTGGACAAGATGAAGGAGAAAAGCAGAAAAAAGCCTTAGAGGGAGGCAAAAAATCCTCGAACAAACAGACATGAAAAGATGAGAGAAGAGACAGAAAAGCAAAGGACAAGCGAATCTGAAAACATAATGCTATATCACAATAGGCATTTGTATCTGTCAATTATCTATCAACTTTCCACCAGCCATTAACAACATACTGTATATCTGTCTTCCATTCGTCAAATATGTATCACCAATCTGTCTGTTGTTGATGGAGAAACAGTTCTCACATGAAAGAGAAGTAAGGGACAGTTTATTCTAGAGCCCAATCTGAGTGACTAATGGCCTGGGAACACAGATTCAGTTTTTATTAGATACTGTACTCCTCCGGCTGAAAAAGACTTTATTAGTTACAAAACAAAGCCATAAATCATTGTACTTACCCAATGCCGTGGTGAGGGCCACAGATAGATGTGTTACAAGAAAGTGGGGTACACTCTGCTATAGGTTTCCGCTGTTGTCTGATGAGATCCCTAGCTTCAGAATTTGAGAAACCTAATGGTCACAGGAATATTAGCTCAGATTCAGGAGTTGGCTGTAGATGCCTTTCAAAGGGACTAAAGACAGCCAGAGATAATTTGGCTCAAGTCCGTAATATTCTAATTCTCCATAATCACCAAGTTCAGGTATTTGGCTTTGTAGAGTCTTTAATACATGTGCAGTGCCCTCCTCCTTCCTCTTCTTGGAAGAAAATCCTTGCTATCATCTATTAATAACTCAATTATCAATCAACTAATCATGCAGAATGGGGGATAGAGAATTGAATTTTTTTTAACTAAAGCACATCAAAATAGGACAGGTCACCTTCTCTCTTCCTTTTTTTTTTTTTTTGTGCCAGAGCTGTCTGAGAATGAAGGTTGTTTCTTGTTTATACACCAGCCTTATCTCCCATGTCTGTCTTGTCAAGGCCAGCTGCTAGGTTTTGAAAATATCTGTGAAAACTATTCAAAACATGTGTGAAAGGCTCAGCGTATCACCAGAATCTTCCCAAGGGCCAACAAAACATCTTTAAAATCACACACTGATATACGGAAAATAAAGATCAAATGACAGGAAATCTGGGCTGCAATATTGGTATTACACCTCACTCAAAGGTAAATAGGATAAACACAAACAAGCCAATATAAATGTTCTTCAACCTCAGCAACAATATAGGGGCTGCAAAGTATAACTTGTGCCATCAAATGCAGGATCAAACATCATGCTGAAGAAGGCAGTGTGCGCACGTTTAGGCAAGGGTGTCTTTGATGTTTCCAGGAGAGGAAAATGTTGAGGAAACTTTTATGGTGCAATAGGAAGGGATGATGCCATTACTAGAATGTGCTATAGATGTGTGGGATAAAAACACTATTGGAATGGTAAAAACAAATTACATGAATAGAATATCTATCATTGACTGGGAGTATTTCTCTTTCTCCAACTCTACTGAAAGTTTATCATTTTGATAATCTCAGGGACACCTCCACTGAACAATGTGGTGCCTCTATGTCTTAGTTTCTTTATCTATTGCTGTGATAAAACAACTTGACCAAAGAAATTCAGAGATAAAGATTTTATCTGAACTCATAGATCAAGGGTCCAGTCCATCATGGTGGGGAAGTCAAAACACCAAGAACTTGAAGTAGCCAGTTACATGGCATCCCCAATGAGGACTGGAGAATGACAAGAGTCTTCAGTTGGGGCAAGTACTCCATTCCCTTTCTTCATTTTATGCAGCCCATGATCTCAGCCTAGTGAAGAGTCCCACCTACAATTTATTTTTATTATTACTATTATTATTATTTCTTTATTAAATATTTTCTTCATTTACATTTCAAATGTTACCCCCTTTCCTTGTTTCTCTTCCAAAATCCCCCTACCCCCTCCTCCCTCACCCTGCTCACCAACCCACCCACTCCTGCTTTCTGGCCTTGGCATTCTCCTACAATGGGGCAAAGAGCCTTCACAGGACCAAGGGCCTTTCCTCTCATTCTTGATCAGCAAGGCCATCCTCTGCTACATATGCAGCTGGAGCCATGGGTCCCTTCATGTGTACTCTTTGGTTGGTGGTTTAGTCCCTAGGAGCTCTGGGGGGAGTCTGGTTAATTCATATTGTTGTTCCTCCTGTGGGGCTGTAAAACCCTTCAGCTCCTTGGGTCCATTCTCTAGTTACTCCATTGGGGACTCTGTGTTCAGTCCAATGGATGGCTGAGCATCTACCTCTTTATTTGTCAGGCACTGGCAGAGCCTTTCAGGAGACAGCTATATCAGGGTCCTGTAAGCAAACGTGTTGGCATCTACAATACTGTCTCGGTTTGGTAATTGTATATGGGATGAATCCCCAGGTTGGACAGTCTCTGGATTTTCATTCCTTCCGTCTCTGCTCCATACTTTGTCTCTGCAACTCCTTCCATGGGTATTTTGTTCCCTCTTCTCAAAAGGACCAAAGTATCAATACTTTGGCCTTCCTTCTTCTTGAGCTTCATGTGGTCTGTGAATTGTATCTTGGGTATTCCCAACTTCTGGGCTAATATCCACTTACCAGTGAGTGAATACCATGTGTTGCAGGAAGTATTAAAAAAGAGATCACCTGCAATCTATCTTGGCCCACTGGACCATGTTGTTTTCTAGTGTGGCTGGTACTGGTCGGCCACAACACTATGTCCTACCAGGGAGGGTCCTGCTATTTTTTCTCCAGATGATCTGCTAGCAAGATCATCTCGTTTACATGCAATGCTTCACACACACCACAACCAGTCATCTAGTGCCTAGTTACCCAGTAGAAACATGACTCTTAGGGCTTAATTATCCAATCAGGTTTATATATATCAAAGATCACAATTTTCAAGATGCCAATACAATAATTTCAGAGCCAAATGATAAAGATAATGCTTTAATGCAATTATTCTAACCTTGTGCAAACCTTAGCTACTTGTGGCTGTTTAAAACCACATTTGTTCTGGATCATCTTCCTGTTCACTTGCCTCCATGATGATTTCTCCTGCTCCTTTTCTGACCTCTGACCTCCTCACTCCTAAACTTGCTCCACCTCCCTATTCCAATCACAGACCTGTCAGTGCCCTAATGTGATTGGACAGAGAAAATGCTGTAACAACCACGTGTGTTCTTTTGTTATTGGGTTACCTCACTTAGGATGATATTTTCTAGTTTCATACATTTGCCTAAGAATTTCATAAATGTATTGTTTTTAATAGCTGAGTAGTACTCCATTGTGTAAATGTACCACATTTTCTGTATCCACTCCTCTTTTGAGAGACATCTGGGCTATTTCCAGCTTCTGGCTATTATAAATAAGGCTGCTATGAACATGGTGGAGCATGTGTCCTTATTACATGTTGAAGCACCTTTTGGGTGTATGCCTAGGAGTGGTATAGCTGGGTCCTCAGGTAGTATTATGCCAAAATTTTTGAGGAACTGCCAGACTGATTTCTAGAGTGATTGTACCAGCTTGCAATCCCACTTACAATTAAAACAGGCTTTCCATTTTGGTTAACCATTTTAAGATAGTCTCCTTAGGCTTATCTTGATGCTCATTTCCAAGGAGATTCTAGATTCTGTCAAAGTGACAATTAGCACCAACAGGCATATCATAAGTAAGGGACCCTAGCTAATATTGCTTAGCTTAGAAAAGCTTGGAGAATAAATAATTCTAGCACTGTCTATTACTCTGTAATATTTCTCCCATGCTATGCCTTTTAATGGAGCAAAGGATACAGATAGGGTTGACAAAGCCAACCTAAGGCCAACAGATTTTATCGTTATGCAAAACTAGAATTTCTGTTGATCTTAGTCCTCAACAGTGAGTTGAATGCCTTTGATTAGTGAGGTTCTATCCCCCAGGCTGACCAAATGGAAGTTTGACAGAAGTTTAATATATATGTTATATACAATATGTGAATATTCTGATTATGGATGACTATTACTCTAAAAATCTCTTTCTGAATTTTTTCATTACCAGGAGTATTACCTTTTATAAATAATCCCACTTTTAAACACAATAAATTTAGAAGAAATCAAATCAAGATTTGTATCCATAGTTCAATATTTGAAATCAATCTAACCATATCATATTTAAAGTTCTTCACTGAACATGCAAGTAGTCAGGGAGAAACTCAACACCTGTTGCAGTGAACTAACATAAATGAGGCAATTTGTTTCTAAGAAGGAAAACAGATTGTGAAAAAGACAGAAATCTATCATTCTGTAATATAATAACCCAAATAAATTCCTAAAAATCTTAAAGACTTTGCAGTGCCATGAGTAAGATAAATAAATTCCCATTAAGATATGAAAGGAATAGAGAGAAGAAAAATGACCAGAAGATGCAGATATCCACACCCCATTCCATCTGTCCACCTTTGCTGACACCTACTAACTGACAGCCAGCAGGTGAGGCTTGGGAAAGAAATTAACTTAGTAAATGAGGGTTATATCCAGATACTTGAGGTCAGTGAAAAGGGAAGAGGAGAACTCACATTTGTTGAGAGGCCATAGTGTGCTAAACATTGTGCTAAGCTTTCAGTATGCGCTAGTGTTGGAGCTGGGAAGATCAACCAAGGCTGTATACACTTTGCAGTTATGTGGCTTTGATCCCCAGAACCCATGTTTAAAAGAAGGGTGTCGATCAGTGCTTGGACACACAGAACTGGGGAAACAGAGACAAAAAAAAAATTCTTGGAGGTGACTGACTAGCCAATCGTAACCTACTACGTGAGTTATAGAACGGTGAGAGACACTGTCCTCTGTCTCTGAAAACAAGACAGAGGCAAACAAAATGGCACTTTGGATAAAGGTAATTGTCATCCAGCCTGAACACCAAAGTTTAGTAGCTTGAACTCACATGATGGAAGGAACGGACTGACTCAGAAAATAGTCTCCTTCATTCATATGTGCTGTACACACACACACACACACACACACACACACACACACTGTGCTAGCCTTGGAAAGCAATCAAAAAGGATATTAGATGTTTCACTGTTGTTGAGTTGTCCAGTGAGATTAACATGCATTCTGATACATTTAGAGCCTGTATTCTGTAGACTCTACTATTCTGAAGAATTTAAAGTCATGTTGAAATCCCAAACCAATAAACTAGAAATTTCAAAAAGTAGATTTATATTTTAGTAATTAAAGGGATATGAGAAAAAGTTTATCATGATCAGGGAGAATTATGGATGCAATATTAAAAACAAAAAAAAAAACAGAAGTGTGCAACATAAATAAAAACAAAGAGAGCAAAGGCGACCTTGAACTTCTGTTTTCTCCTCTCTACCTCCCAGTTCTCTGTTTATGAGGTGCTGGTGGTCAAACCTGGGTGTTTTTTACAGCAGTTCAAGCTGAGCTACATTTCCAGTCCATGAGTAATTTGTAATTTAAAGTTTAATTAACATATTATTTGAAGGAGGAAAACATATCTTTAAGTTGATTAAAGGAGCTAACAACAACTAATCTACTATGGGCTATTATCTTGCATTGTTTGGTTTGTTCTTAATTGCATGACTTTATGGTTTATCTGATGGAATGATAAAAGACTTGTTTCACTCAGAGCCATGGTATCCGGTACACAGTTATAGGAGCTGAACTTACCATTTGAACCGGGTCTGTTGGTTGATAGTTTCTTCTAGTCTTTTGCTGAGATGGGGGACCCTTATAAAACCAATCTAAAAATGAAGGCAGGAAAAGAAGAAAGAAGTCGTACGGCCCCCAGGGATGCATGATAGTAGGAGATAAGATCATGGACGGACCAGATATCAAGATAATTAATACAATAATCTAGGAAATAGAGGAAATGGCCTAACACATTCCATGAATGAACCCCTAGTTACCTCCAGTGTTAAGTTGTAAGAGAATGAAATGACCTGTTGGGGCTGTGGTCATGATGGTGGAAGTAGAACGCCAAAGTCTTGAAGATAAAGATAGACTAGGAAGAGAGACCAGCTACATTCCCCAGCTTTCTCTCTTCATCATTTTTTTTTTTTTAGATATCTTTTGTGTGATTAGAGGACAAGATAGCAAAATGGTTAATGTTCTTGAGTTTCTTTAAGAAGGAACACAAATTCCACACATTCAGTGCCTTCTATCCCAGACATTTATTTACTCACATCTCTGGAAATGAGAAACTCAAGGTCATGGTCTTAGCAGTGCTGCTCTTTTCTATGGCTGCAAGGGGGCCATTGCCTGTCTCTGGTGTTTGTGCTTGGCTTGCCATCTACAGCAGAAGAAGGCTACCACCTCTGCTTCCTCCTCCTCTCTTTTTGCATGTCTCTCTGCCCAAGGTTACCCTTTCTACAAACTGTCCTGTCTGATTATTCTGAAGCACCTTTTTGATGTCACCTCATGCAATTGCATCAGTCAATCCCAAACAATATTATATCTCAGCTACCTGGGGGGTTTGGCTTCTCATTTATGAATGGTGTATATTTATCCCTTATTGTTATTAGTATACATCTCTCTCTCTGTGTATGTGACTGTATACATATAATATGTTTGCCAGCATGCATTCCAGAGTACCTGCATGAATGTCAGAAGACAACCTTGTGTAGTCTTTTCTTTTACCTTTATGTGGGTTTCAGGTATTGAACTCAGGTCCCTGTGATTATACAGGTAGTATATGTAATCCATGCACCATCCTACTGACCCTTATAGGACTTTGTGAAGGCATGTTATCTGTTTCACAATAGAAACCTACAAAGTTGCCATCAGGTTGTAAGTAAAAACAGCTTAAGGGGCTGCAAACTGAAGCCCATAATAGGAAGCCCAAACTAAAGGGACCTGTCAACTTTTAAAATATTGTGGGTAAGACCTATGTTCAACAGCACTTTATACAAATTGTATTGTCAATGGTGATGAAAGCTCACATGTGTGATGTGCAAATGCATTTTACAATAACCTCTGAGCACCGAGTGAGTTGCCATATGTGACAGCATGGTGCAAACTGCAATATTCTAATGAAGGCATTAGTTTTATTCATTGCTATGTCTTTATTTACATGGGTGACTTCTTTTTATAGTTTACACTGTGCCTTTCACTCTTGCATGGTCTGTTTCTTTTTACTTCAGCTGTAGCCCAAATTAGTAGCGTCTATCTCTATTTCGTTTTAAGGACCTGAGCTTTTCTATGCCCTTCACCATTTTTTTTTTCTCCTTCTCAATCATTACAGATTATCGTTCTCAGCTCTCAACTAACAAAGAGCTCTGGTTCTGGGTTGTTGAAATAGTGACTCCATCTATACCTATCTCAATCCAGAAAGAGAAATGGAATCAACATTATAGTTGGTGCCTCAACCACATTGGAGTTCAAAGCAGATGGGTTAGAAATTGAGACCGTGTTCTGGATGTCTGTTGTACCCCCGATGGCCTTGGAGCCTTATTTTTTCAACTAGGAACAGTTTGTACACATGTGCTTGTGTCTGTGTGTTATCTGCATGTGTGCATATGTATTTTCGGATGCTGATGTTAAGTGCATATGTGTGTAGATATCAGAGATTGAAATTAAATATTTCCCTCAACCACTCTCTAACTTACTTTTGTTACTATGGAGGTCTCTCACTGAATCTGAAGCTCATGGGTTCAGTTTGACTAGCTGGCCAGTGAGCTTCCTGGATCTTTCCCTCTGCCTCTTCCACATGACCATGCTTGGCTTTTTTTTTTTTTAATATTTATTTATTTTATATATGTGTGAGTACACTGTTGCTGTTTTCAGATGTACCAGAAGAGGGCATCAGATTCTATTACAGAGGGTTGGGAGCCACCATGTGGTTGCTGGGATTTGAACTCAGGACCTTTGGAAGAGCAGTCCGTGCTCTTAACCACTGAGCCATCTCTCCAGACCCTGGGCTTGGACTTTTACATTAATGCTGGAGAATCTGAATTTAGGCCCTCCTCCTTACATGCCAAAACTTTTACTTGTAAGCTAACTTCCACCCCTAGGCTCCTGTTTCTCTTGTCAATCTAATGTGTTTCTAAACAGACACATATTGCTTACTTTCTCTTGACAGACTATTATTTTTATTTTGGCAGAAAATAACAAATAAGACAGAAATAATGTAAGGGGTTGAGTTTCAGCCATTAATTAATAACCCAAGTAGCCACTTATAGCCCTCCTATTCTTGACCTTGCCCTCCCTGTTTCCTTTCCTACATAGGTGCTCTGAACAGAAGACTTAGGCAATGTACAAATTAATTCATTTATCTAAAATGTGTTGAGAGGCCATCATTTATCTTTCAAGGTATTAGGAGCTATAGAGAAAATGAGGTTCTTTGGTAATTTTAGGATGTGGTGTCTGCAACACCATTGGTGTGATTGATGGCTAAGTCCACACAGCTGTCTGAGATACAAAGCTTGGTGATTTTGAAGAGCCTGTGACTTGCCATAGGCACTGCTGGGTTGAGCCCTTTCCTGGAAGGGGACAGCATTTCACCCAGCACTCATATTGCTGCAACCACTCTCTCAGTTTCCCCTAACTGGACTCTGATCACTTCTTAATTTCCTAAATTTATAGGGGGATAATGCACCACAATAACTATCATTGTACATTCTCAAGAGTGTCTCTCAAAAATGCCACATCTCTTCTCCCTGAATAAAATAGGACAAAACTTAAAGGTTCAACAAAGTGATAGAAGTAAACACCTCAATATTTTCCATCTTTAAGGGGGGGTGGAGAGTTTTATTCCCAGACAGATGTACTTTCTGAAATGTTTTATCCAGCCAAAGTCTAAATTCTTTATCAAGTAGCTACATGGTAGTTGCAGTATTTGGGAATGACTTAACAAAATAAGTAGGTGCTTTTTTCAGGAGGTACTAGTTACTTGACAAGATGGGCCAGGTTTTTTTCTCTTGGCTACAACCTAAGTTTTGAAAGCCAAAGATGAGGAGGAGTGAGTGGTTCTCTCCCTAAGGGCCTTGTTCGTGCCGTTGTTCTTATAGCCAGACTATAAACCACCACCATTAAAATACCTTTGACCTGAAGCGTCACCAACAAAGAAATCATTATGGCCACCTGGCAAGGAAAAAGACCCAAGAGCTGAGTAGAAGAGAGAGAGGGGGCATGCTCTGATGTTAACTTGGGTTGTTGTTTTCTGTGTGTGACTGTGTATAGTGTCTGTGTGTCTTCCTGCTCATGTGAAGGCCAGAGGTCAACATCCCATGTTTTTCTCTATCACTCTTCACCATATCACTGTTTGCCCTGCATGGTTAATGAGTCCCAGGGATTTTCCTGTCACTCCACGCTTGAGAAATAAGCACTTGGCCCACTGGACTACCCTGGCTTGAGCACCATGCATTCGTTTTTTGAAGTCACTTTCTTAGCTTTATTTGGGTGATGAAGGGTTAATGGTGAAACTTACTTAGTTCCTCCTTTGCTTCGTGGGGCAGATAACATTGAAAAACTTGTCCAATGTGCTTTCTGAAAGTGAACAAGGGATGGAGCCACAAACACCTTCCATGAGGACAAAATTATTGGTACCATTACTTGCTGCTAAACTCATGGGACCCCTCTCCCCTTGCGAGATGAAGTAAAGGTATTTTCTGAATAAAGCAAGGTTCCCCTCGTGTCCCCACTCTCCCCCAGGACTTTGGTGGTGATGGGGTTCAATTTTATAGATTGATTTTAATTCTTCTGCTACATGGGAGGTAGACAGTGATGAATTGATATATTAAAGATGTGATTAATGGTTACTTTCTATTCAATGTAATTATCAGCTGATAGTTTCTGTGAAAAATGCTAGAAAATGAAACTTTTCACTCTGGATAACTATCTGCCCTGTCTAGGAAGAAAAATGGGTCTCTATTTTCAACATATTACTGTGGAGCAAGGCCACGAGAGATAAAGCATACTAGCTTTGTGAGTTTTGTAGAATAAGATGGATTTGAGAAAAGGCCTATCTCCAGAGGAATTCTCAGAGAGGAAATCTCTGGGTAATAAAGCTTCAATATTTCCCTTAATCCTGGATTATTTTACCAACTTTCTACCTAGGCTTCCCAATCATTTCTTCATTTCATCTGTCCTAAAGATTGTTGTACAATAATATCACCCTAAGCACAGTGTTAATCATGTATCTTTTCTTGTATTCTCTCTAGAAACATCTAGCAATTTCTGGTAACGTGATAGGGAAAATGAGGGCAGGGGTATAAACATTTAAGACCCCTTGATGAAAGATTAATTTCCTTGTTGAGCTTTGTTTTTATGGCACTGTGTACTCTTCCAGAGCTAAAATTTCCTCCTTTACATCTTTGTCTTCCCTTGCCCAGTTGCTTCTGGATCAGGCTTGGCCTAGTGTTCATGTCGAGGACAGAGATTGACAATGATGTGTTCCTCAATAACTCTCTATACTTTTTGAGAGAGGGTCACTCACTGCCCCGCACTTCATCAAGCAAATTCAACTGATTGTTCAGATAGCCATAGGTATCCTGTTTTCTCTATCTCCCCAGTGTGAAGATTGAAAGCTCTGCCTCTGCTCTGTTATATAGGTCCTAGGAAACAGAACTCACATATTCCTGTTGGCTTAGCAAATACTTTACCAACTGGGCCACATCACCAGCTCTTATTTGTAAGTATAAGAAAAGAAATATGATTGACTTTCAAATGAATCAAAATATAAGTAGATTTCTTCATTGGAGAAATTGTGTACTGATTAGAATTATCTGACTCTGTAATGTCGGTTCATTTCTCTATGTTCAAGTCTTCACATAACTTTTTGGCATTGCCAATTAACCTGCATAGAGCATATAGTCTCCATTCTGTGTACCCCTGGGAAAAATTTGTCCAATGGAAGACCTGTGTGTATTCATAACCCTCTGTTGAAGAGGACAACTTTGTCACCATTGGCAAGTCTGTGGCCATCTTTCTTTAGGTTTCTTCTTTCACAAATCTCTTACCAATTAACCTGTTGACGACAGTTCTCAAGAGTGTGTTCTTGTGTACCTTCCTTAAGATTGACACTTTTGGAAAAGTATTCTCTCACATGATTTTTTTAAAAAAAGAATTCAATTTTAGAACGATTTTGGTACCACAGCCTATGGAGTAGGGAGCCAGTCAGGTTTGCAGAATTCTTCCCCTGGACCTCAGTTACTGCCACTCATCATAAGACAGCAGAAAAACTAATCATTCTGCCACACAACTAAGGTAACAACTGTCATTGGCTATACTTGGTGATGACACAGGAGCATGTAATACCCCTAGTCTACATAGGTGTGTGATACTTTTAATCTGAGTTAGAGTTTGATCTTGGAGTTGTTCAACCTCACAAGTCTGTGATGACATCCACGCACTATTATCCATCACATTGGACAGCCTCCTTTGTTCCTCATCCTTTTCTCTGATGAGAAGAAAAGACAGACACTGATCAAAAATGGCAGGAACCCCAATGTAGTAGACCTGAGGATGTCTTGCTCGAGACCAGCAATGCCAGAAGAGGGCTCTGATTTCTGTTTCCCTGCTGTCTGTCACCTGAATGAGCACCTCTGACATAAGCATTCCTCACCATGGTATATTAGTTATTATCTTACAAGTTGATGGGACAAAGTACTTCACAGAAGAATCTTAAGAAGAAAATATTCATTTTGTCTCACAGTTAAAGGGTACACAGTTCACAACAGAGGAAAATGGTAAGAGTTTGAGGCAAAAAGTTATCATTTATCCATAGTCAGGAAGCAGAAAGCACCAAATGAGTGTGCTAGACTTACTTTCTTCTTCTTAGCCCAGAATTCCAGCTCTTCTTGTTGCTGTTATTTAGGGTGGGTATACCTACCTCAACTAATTTTCTAGAAATGCCCTCACAAACATTCCCAGAGGCTAACCTAAACTTGACAATCTCTCACAGAGTTCTCAGAGAATTGCCTTCTAGGTGAGTGTCTTCTAGATGTTGTTTAACTGAAAATCAATAAAAACTACCACATACAGATAAATTGTAGTCTATTTTGACATATAATCCCAGGTTATCATTTATAATTGCCCGTTTAAGTACATACACTGACAACTGTTCATTTTCAAATAAAGTGTTTATTGTTGTTCTTTTTCTTTCTTTTTTTTTTGTGGTGTTCTTACTTTATATATTTTTTTCTAATCACATACTGACAGACACACAGTTGTGCCTAGGTTGTGATTTTCTATGCTTAGAAATGATCTCCCAAAGCTGTCTTAACTGAAAAGACAAAATTCATACATTTCTATTCTATTTAACTGTTTTTATTTGAAATAGAACCTTTTGAAAAAAATTGAACCAAACAATAAGATTAAACAAAGAATCATAGATTTCTCTACAGAGTTATGGTCTATTTATGGAACATGGAATTGAATGTGCCTATAATCAGATTTTAAACTGTTTTTGTGTCTGTCTAATCTTAGATGTATATGGGTCTGCCTCTTTTTAACATTTCAAACCATAAATTCTTAAAAAGAATGCTAAGGATGCTTAGGTGAATTTTTGACTCTTTATATTGGAATTCTTTGAAATTGCAGTGAACACAATTTACCGTGGATAACTTATGCTATAACTCTTTGAATCCTTTCTCTAAAGGAAAGAATTACATGCCATTTTAAATGCACTGAAACAACAGACCTGCAAAGCTAACTAAAGTCTGTGTTGTCATGTATAAGGTAACATATTTCAAAAGATGATAAGATACAGGGAAGCCCTTGGACAGCATTTGTTTCTATTCCCATTGTTGCTCAATGAGTATGAATCATTGTTTAATATAATTTTTATTCTCCTCCTAGCTTTTCTTTTATCTCACTATGAAATGTTTTTGAAAGAGAAAGTCATTCTGGAGGGCACATAAATATAGATAAATATGTTCAGACTTTAAGATATTTGTTGGGTAAAAAAAGAAAAGAGAATAAAAGAAAAGCACAGATAGAAAGAATGGGGTCATAAAAGATTCAAATGGATACTCCTCCCTTGTTTATTTTGAGAGCATTAAGTCAGTGCCTTTGCACTCCTACTTAGTATTCTGAATGTATTCTGGGTCTTTGTATGTAACTTTCATATTTTCCCTGATACAAAGGCTGAAAATAATCAAAACGTGTATGTCTTTCCTTCTTTCTTCATATCACAGAAAGAGTTTAAAGACAACAGCATAAGTTAACTTTAAGCTTAAACATAGTGACTATTGACAGGCAACTGATTTAACATAGAGTTAGTAGTCTCAGGTGGGAATACACACACAGACAAACACAAACAGCACACACACACACACACATACACACATACAGGAGTGAAAGCTTGCTTGTAGAAGTTTGTAACAGAAGATAGTATTGACTCAGACAAATATTTTATTTGAGCTTAATATGGTCAGAAAGTACAACTTAAGCTTTAATTCTAGAGATGGGCAAGATATCAAACGATCTTTTCTTTCTTTCTTTTCTGGTTTCCTTTCCTTTGTTGCTAGTTACATTTAATTGTCATATTGGCATTACCTATTATCATCAAAGAGAGGCCTGGGCTGAGGAATTGCTTAAGTCAGATTGACCTATGGGAATGTCTTGATTGCCAGTGGATAGATGCTGACACAGCGCGCTATGGGCGCCCGTATTCCTTGTGCAGGTAGACTTGGGATGTATAAAAAAATGCTAGCTAACCATGATCCTAGGAACCTGTAAACTGAAAGAAACCCCTTTACTACATGAATTGGTTTTGGTTGAAGTATTTTATGACAGCAACAGAAGGTAAACTGGAATAATTTTCTGCTCTCCGCTCCTTTCCTCTCCTCTCTTCCCTTCCTCTCTCTCAATTGTTCTTTCTTTCCCTTTCTTTTCCTTTATCCCCGTCTTCTTTTGGGAAGGCTAGTTCTTAGATTCACTATGACCTTGACCTTCCTGTCTCCTCCTGAAGATTAGAGATACACACCACCATGGCCAGTTTTTGTGGCATTGGGGATATAACTTGGGGTCTCACTCAGACTATGCAAGCTTTACCAACCACAAAAGACACATCTGGGCTATAATCCTACCTATGGTAGGACTTATAAACCTCTGGAAGTTAGAGGAATAAGGGATTTGGATCTTAATGTGGATTAATCTATAGTACATCCTTTCCTTTCTGCTACAGGACTCAGGGTCTGTATCTGGGCTATCTGTATATGTATATTTATATGTATATGTATATGTATATATACTATATATGTAAACTAATAATTTTTATATGATATATGGGTGATAGGATGATAGCTTTGTGTAATGATTGAAATACAGTAAAACTCAAACCCCCATTCCACCTCTTACATAGTGCATAATTTGGACACATTTACCCCCACTACTACTACTATTACTACTACTACTACTACCACTACTACTACTATCATTTGTCTATCTGTTTATCATCTATCTATCATTTATCTATCTATCTATCTATCTATCTATCTATCTATCTATCTATCATCTATCATTTACCTCTTCTAACCATCTACCTACTTAATTCCAACCTTGTGTGTAATAATGTGTACTATGTAGCAAAAATTTACTATGTTGAAAAGCATATGTTTTATATATTGATAGACTAGAATCTGTGCTGTTTAAGCATGCTGTGCATGCATGTGGAGGTCAGGGAATAGATTTTGTATGGGGTTCCTCAGACATCTTCTACCCCTGTGTTTGAGATAGTTTCTCATCAGCCTTGGCCCTGACTATTTAGGTTAAGATACCTGTCTGCAACCTTCATGAGACCTATGTATACCAACCTTTCTTCTCACATTACTGAGATAGCATGCATGTGCTACTGCATTTGGATTTTAGGTAGGCTTTGGGGCACCAACCTCAGGATTTCATACTTACAAGGTACCCATTTTACTAAACTAAGACATCTCCTAAGAAATAGACATATTTAATTCTGAATCTCTGTTTTCTGTAAATTGATAAACAGTTGACATACAAGGTAGGTATATGCAGTAAAAATTTAGATGTTGGAAGGCATATGTTTTGTATATTGGTTTAAACTAAAAAAATAATAGAAAACATTGGCTTTTACAAACTAAATGAGGGGCTAGAGATGTGGCTCAGTGTTGGAGGAGGATCTTATGCCCTGTGTATTCAGATGCTGACATCTATGCCTGAGATTTAGTTACAGTCTGGACACAGGCATTGTCATAAACATTGAAGAATCTCCTGTATTAATGCGGTATAAAGAATGCTCTCCATTTATCTCTGATTGGTTAATAAAAAGCTGAAGAGCCAATGATTGGGCAGAGGAGATAAAAAGGTTGGACTTCTGATCCCGCCTGAAGATTCCACCAGGGAGAAGAGCCAGAGAGGAGTTAGCCACAAGGCAGGGGAGGGTGCAGGAGAAGAAGGACCATAAGGAAGGTAGAAAAGAGATGGCCATGAAGTTGTGCATGATTAGGAGTCACCAAGGGAGTTCTCCATGAGGACAGACAGCTATAGCAGAGCTAGACAAGAACTTGGGGGTGTGTGGTTGGGAAGTAGTTAGATAGCATAGAGAGTTAGGAATATCTTCTAAATTATTTTCCTTAAATGTTTGTTGAATAAATCACTAGGTCTCCATCTCAATTATCTGGGAGCTAGACAGGTTAGAAAAAACACTGCCATTTTAAATTTTCATCTGATAGATTAGTAGTTAAGAGTGCTTGCTGCTCTTGCAGAAGACCCAAGTTTAGTTTCTAGCACCCATGTCAAGCTACACACAACCTTCTGCACCTTCCAGTATAGAATACCCATTGCCTCTTTTCCGGACTCTATAAGCATAAGCACCTGTGATCACACTTGCCCATACCCAGTCACACATATATACAGAGTTATAAATAAAAGTAAATATGTTAAAATTAAAATAATTCTGGATATAGTAGTGCCAATTGGCTTTAATGCCAATACTTGGAAGCAGAGGGAGATTTTGTGACTTTCTAGCCAGCTTTGTCTATACAACAAGTTCTAGGACAGCCAAGGCTATATGTTGAGACTATCTTTTGATAAACAAGCAAGCAAACAGCAAATATATATATATATTGTACAGTGAATTCTAGTACATGCTAGTCATGAATACTCACTGTGTTGAATAATTAGTCTTCAACCAGGTAGATAGAGATCTACTTGAGGAAGTGATTTTCTGTCACAAAAAGAGACTAAGGTTATTAGATCATTCACTGTCTACTGCACCATTTAGTCAACGCATAGTCATCAATCTGAAAACTAAACATGAGAAGAGCTCACCTATGTACCCTGAAGAGCCCTAGCCTGCATACTCTAAAGGGAACCATTTGTGATCACACCATCTCCACTTTAAACAAAGCAATATAGAACACAATTAAGTTTTTACATACAGTAATAAAGCATTTTCCTCCGATTCCACTAAACACTGACAATTGTTTTTGATTATTTTTTTATTTTAAAACTTATGTGCATGTATGTGCCCATGTTTGTATGTATGTGACATGTGCATGCACATGGTATTGAAAGCCAGAAGATGATATTAGAGCCCTTGGCACTAGAATTAGTGGCAAACATTGTGAGCTTCCCAACTTGGGCGCTCTCAATCGAATTCTGGTCTTCTGAAAAAGCAGCAAGCACTTTTAACTACTGAGCCATTTCTCTAGACCTTGCCCTTTAAAACATTTTTCATGCATTCCTGTGTCTCTGTGCAGTAGGGCATGTGATCATTAGTGCAGGTACATGGAGAGGCCAGAAGAGGGTGACAGATCACATGGAGCTGCAGTTACAATTGGTTGTTAATTGCTCTAAGTGAATATGGAAATTGAACTTCCAGAACTCTGCAAAAGTAATTGAGCCATCTCTCCAGCCAGAGACATCACCGTACATAAGAAACACTTATTTGTTATGCTAAGATAATCAATTAACACACAAGTTGTGAAGAAGCTTTGTTTCCTGTGATCTCTCAACAAGGTCCCAGGGATTTTAGAGGTGAGACCACTTAGAGATAATAATACATGGCTGCCTTTTTCTTTTAGTTTGCAAAACGTTGTGAATCTGCTTTTGTCTTATTTACAGAAAAAAGTAAAATAAAACTCTCGATTCAGCGAGCCAATAAATAAGACTGGGTATTTAGAAACAGATGAAAAATCTAGTCTCACAAAAATAACTGGAGAGGACGACAAGGATTTGTGAAGGTGTAGTTCACAGCATTATTGCTATTTATAGCTGAGATGTAACTTGTCTATATGGACAACAGCAAAAATATAGCCACAAAATGGCAATATTAGGCAGTTCTTACAAGATGTTCATGAGGAATTTTATTAATTACAAGGAGGGTCTGTGGTATAAAGTTAGGTGAAAACAAAAGTATGGGTCAGTGAGATGGTGCAGTGGATAAATGTGCTTGCCGTCAAACCTGAAGCCCTGTGATAGAAGGAGAGAAATGACTCACACTGTACTTGTTCATAATGACCATGTAGTGACCATAATGTCACCACAGCATGAGCACATGAGCTCATGTAGATACACGCAATGAATAAATAAAAGGTAATAATTTTTCACAATTATATCACAAAAGAACACACGATGTACATTCAGTGGTCATAAGTGCACTTAACATTTTCCTAGGGGAGGGGGCCATTGTCTGTTCCATTTCTGTCAAGTTCTTTTTAGAAAAAATTGTCAACGTCATCATTTATTGGCTGTGTGATGCAGTTTATGAAGCCAAGGCATTTGGGATCACCTGGCTGAGAGAGAGAGACTTGCACAGTCACAGAATAGTGATATGTCTGGTTGACTGACTCTCAGTATTCAACCCTATGACTTCTTTCATTGGTTTCTTGTTCTCTAAAAGTGGGAAAGCTAAAATTCACATTCCCCATTAGTTCTTGAAGTTCTCCTGCCGGGTGTGAATTAGCTTCTGCTCATTAGATACACATTTATGCCATTGAAAAGTAAAGCACATATCATGTCTCTGCTTTAATTTGAACTGTTTATAGAAACTGGAGGTACATAATGTTATTGTAACGTCAGATGAAGGAGCCTCCTCCAGATTTTGGGGGTTTGGAAGGCAATGAATTCTACCTATGTCTAGAACCCAGGAGGAGTTGTAGCTTGAGGAAAGAATGTGATGGGGTTGACAGTTTTGTGGAGCTCTGGGACTCATTTAAGGTACACCCCATGGAACTCTCCTACAATGATGACCCATTGATGTTGGGGGGTAACTAATATTTTTTATTGACTCTTTATCCACTGATAATAGGAAGAACCAATTCTGTTTTCTATCCTGGCTCACAAGAGCGCAAGTTTAGGTAAAGCATGAATTTTGATTTGAGAAAAAAAATATTTCACAGTGTTAAATACCAGACATAGTTGATTGTGTTTGTGCATAAATATATGTGTGTGTTTATGCATGCACATGCAGTAAGACATGGACAGACAAGTCTGTTTGAGGTCAAAGATTAATATCCAGTGCTCTTCCCCAGGGAACCAGATATCATCTTTTTTTTGGTTAAGTTTGAAATAGAGTCTCCCAGTTACTCAGAACTCAGTGATCCCAGAGCTCTGTTAGTCCCTGCCTTCCCTTTAATGGGATTACATGTGTTCACAATCATGCTTGGTTGGTGTTTTCATGTTTGTTCCAGGGATCAAACTCTTGTTCTTATGCTTCTCAAGCAATTATTTACCAACTGAGTAACCTCCCTATTGCTACATGTATTTTAAGATCTTTCTCCATCAGAATATATAAATAATAAATACACAGTGCTAAATAAATATACAGTTCTAGAGTAGTGGATAGAGAACATTCATGATGATGACAAAACCTCCCTTACTCCTAGAGGCTCTGAGAATCAATTCAATACATAAGACCAATACCCACACAATACACTGAATAAATGTCTTCTGTTGCCACAATTTTAAAATGCATATTAATTTACAGGAGCTATGATTGTTCTATAGGGAAAATTAATACTTTAAAATGATAATTTCTCTACTTCTTAACTTATCTCAAGATAACGACAGTCTATGGTTCTCTAGGTTCTTGCTGAGGGGAAAGCAGTTTTGATTTGAAGATTCCTGTGTGCATACATAGTTGACAATGCACTCTGCAATTAGCAAGCCTTTATCAAGCTTCTTCTGGGGATCACACAGAGTCTGGAGATCCAAAGAGGATTCACAAATGTCATTATTTGTTTTTAATTGTGTGTGTGTGCGTGTGTGTGTGTGTGTGTGTGTGTGTGTGTGTGTGTAGGCACACACTTCAATGTTAGCTTTCTGGAAGAAAATGCATAGACATGTGTAGAAGTTTATTACAAATATTAATGATTTAAAAATGAAGCACATAATCTAAAATGGTGCTATTATTAGGGTATATAATCTTTCATATAAATTTACTAGACTGAATTTCTCATTAAGGAATGCTCTTCACATGTTTGCTGAACTCTTGTAACTACAGTCAACTGATGGATGGAAGGAAAACCCTGAGGTTTGTGGGAATGGTTCAGTGGTTAAAGTGGTTGCCACACAAGCATGATGACCATAATTCAGTACCTCCATGAACCAAGCATGTATGTTGGCCTGCATGTAATCTTAGCACTCAAGAAACAGAGACAAGGCATTGCCTCGAGCAAACTGGCTAACTAGATATAAGCAAGCTGTGGGTTCAAGCAAGAAACACTTCCCCAGTACAACTTGAAGATTGATCCAGGAAGATTACAGACATCAATCTTTGACCTCAATATGAATATGCATTTACATGCATGTTGCATAATACATATACACATGCATTTGCATGTTCACATATACCACACATACATAATAGGAAATTTAAGCCTTTCCAACATAAATAGTTGTTGATGCTTTATCTATGTTAGCACTATGGAAACAAGGAGGAAAGAGAAACTGTGAGGATGTTATAGCTCCCCACTAACTCATCGATGACACGTGCAAATTCAGTCTCAGTCAGATAATAGCTTCCAACTACAGGGAGAATATTATCTTAAGTTTTTATGTAACACATAATGCAGCATTAGAATGTGCCCATATGTTGGATGTTTACCTTTTTGAAATGCATGATGAGTGTGTGTGTATTGTGTGTGAATGCATGTATGCAAGCACCAGTGGTATGTGAGGGTAGAGGGCAGAGAATCACTCTGGGTCTCAGCCTTTGTTTTTCCATGACTGGGTTTTGCTATGCATTAGAATGTACGCCAGGCTGGCCCTAGGATTTTGTGGGAGTGTGACTCCTTTTCTGATCTCTCGATAGGAACACTGTGATGAGAGATGTATACTATAGTGTCTAGCTTCGTGCATGTTATCAGAGTCTGAGCTGAGGTCCCCATGCTTCCACAGAAAACTCTTCACACAGCAAGCTCTCTCCCCAGCCCACGAGAAGCATTCTTTAGTTTCAACAGTGTGACGAGCAATTTGGCATGAGCTTTACATTTCCTTATCCTGACTGCAACCATTTACACTTGCGGTCTTGTATGAGGTAGTCCTAGCACACTATTGTAAATGTCATGGGAGATAAATAGAAGAGAAAAAGAGAAAAAAAAAAGTCATTATCTATCACTGGAGAAGTCATGAATTATGTGCTTAGTGAGGGTCAGCCAACAGCACGAAGAGGTACAGGGCAATACTCATACTCATGAACAGATAGAAGAGTGGTCAGTGGTCTAAGGTCTCAGTGCCCACTCAGTGACTTCCAGGGCTTTTTTATTTTTTAAACTTTTTTTGATTATTTGTGAATTTCATATCATGCACCCTGATTCCACTTATCTCCTAGACCCTCTGTATCCACTTTCTGCCCTTGCAACCCCCAAATAAAATAGAATAAGGTAGAATAAAAAATCTTTTCATGGAATTTGTAGTGTGCCAGTGTATCCCATAGTAAAACCTTTTGCTCACATATGTTTTCTTACAAATGTTCATTGCAATGAGTCACTGGTCTGGATCAAGGCCTCTGGATTCTACTACAGTATCAACACTGGATCTTTACAGGGACTCCTCTCAGATATCCTGTTTTGTCTTGTGTCATGGAGATCCTGCTGCTCTGGATCTGCAGGACCTGCCACTTCACATGCTCCAGCAGATCATAGATAGGGTAGATACTGGGATGGGTCAACTCAAAGCCCTGTTTCTGGACCTGAGAGGTAGCTGAGTTAGGCAGCCTGCCAACTTTTCTGTGCCTGTACCACTAGAGTGAGCCCTCCAGCATTGCCTTGGTCAGCTTTCCTGCTCTCATGTGTCCAGGGGCAACTTATCCACACCTCTCTCACCAGGGCCAGCTCTACTGTGCTGCCCAGCTGAAGTGTAGGGCTGCTCTCCGGAGTATTGCAGCCAGTGAAGGGTAGGGATAGCTCTTCTGTTCTCTGGAAGAGGGGGTGATCTCTCCTTCCCCTAAGCCACCCCAGAGCAGACTAGGGGCAGAGCCAGCTCTCCTGAGTGTGTTGGCCAGCAAGGAGCAAGGCCAACTCAGCATAGTGCCTCAGATGTCAGTATAGACCACAAACATTTTCATGGCCTTTGGTGGTAACTGCAGCCTGGGAAATCAACACTGGATTCTATAGACTCACAAACCCACACATGGCTAGAGGCAGCATCCTGGGCCTGGATGTCCCCATGGCTGCAGGTAGAAAAGCAAACCACTCAGATCTCCATGTCCTGCCTCAGCACCATAGCCTTCAGATAGCCACATGCTTGACAGTGGGTCAAGCCTAGACCACGGACATCCAGTTAGTTGTAATGTGGGCCACAGGCTCTGACCTACACCATAGCTTTAGGACCACAGGACTCAGACACAGCCTTTGGTGGAAGCTCCTGCTAAGTCCTCACCATGGCCTCCTTATATCTGCCTGATTCTCTCTGCCATCCCTGTTTCACTTTCTCCAAAGTGACTGAACCACTCACCTTCCCTTTCTCTTCCATTTCTCCTCTGTACTCTATCTTTCCCATCTCATTCAACAAAGGCCAGCCAGCCTGCTTGAGGCAGGTGCCTGTATGTCTTTATTCCAGCCTCACAGGGTTAGCATTCATAGTTTTTTATAGTTGTAAGTGGTTATAGTCTTCAGAGTGTATACTGAGAATGAACCATGTAAAACTGACTTGGTTATTCTTATTCGAATTGACAGTCTTTCGAGAGTGAAAATAACTTTTGGGAAATGACTTAGTTAAGTACTTTCTTCAAAACATGAAGTCCTGAGCTTCAGTCCTAGAACCCATCTAAATATTGAGTTTATGTGGGATGAGTTCAAATTCCACTGTCTTGTAGGTGGAGACAGGAGATTCCCTTAAGCAAGCCGGCTAGATTGGCAGTATCCGAGAACTCCAGGTGCAACTAAGAGACTTCGTCGCAGTGAGAATGGGACAGAAATTCAGGAAAACACCTAGTGTCAATGTCAGGCTTCCAGACATACATACATGTAGGCACTCCCCACATGGGCATGAACATACCCATGTAAACATGCACACAGATCCAGCTACACAACACAAACATACACATGCAAAAAAATATATGTGAATGACAAGACTTTTAGTGTCCAGATTTTGAAACAGTGATTCTAGCAAGTGTGTCAGACAGACAGACAGACAGACAGACAGACAGACAGACAGACAATGGTGCTGCAGGTGGTAATTTGCTCTGTTGGTGTAGTTCCAACTGAACTCCTAATGTTGATGTCACTCCTGTGTTGTACAACTTTGTTCAACTCTCTTTGTCCTTGACTGTGTCTTTCAAACTCTATTCTCTCATCAACACACCCTGGGTCCAATCCCAAGTGAAGACAGATTTGTTGATCCAATTGTACAGACTGATGGAGGTCCATGGTGTTCCAATATAGGACCAGGGAGATGGGTCACAGGGCAATCTGCTGGGAATCCATGAGGACCAAAGGTTGATTTCCCAAACTCATGAAACAAAGTCATGCATGGTGACATGCTTGCAATCTCAGTACTTGGGAGGGTATGACAGACAAGTAGATCTCAGAGAGAGGCTGACACTATTATGCTTAGAGTTTAACTAAATCTGTAAATGAACAGTTGCACACTAAATTGTCAACAAAAGGAAGAAAGTGGGAAAAATGTAGAATCAGATTATTCCCTCAAAGAATACCACATGAACCATTTGAATACCTATTCTTCCTATAAACTGAAATTAAAACAACTAAGCAATTTATACCATATGGTTCAGTGAATACTTAAAATCAGGATTTTTGTTATGGAGAGACAGCTCAGTGTTTTCTCAGAGTACCCCAGTTCAGATATCAGAACCCATGGTAGGGACTCATGACTACTTGTAAATCCAGTTCCTGAAGTTCTGATGCCCTTCATGGCTCTGACAGCAATCTATACTTATATACACAATCCCAAACACACACACACACACACACACACACACACACACACCATTAAAAATAAGAAAATCCTTAAGATAAGGGGTTAACTGTATACATCCAAACACACCCACCATACACTACCTTTGTAATGATTTTTTATGAATCACCTTAGTGTGGGCAAATGATCACATTTGTGGAACATTAGTCTTTGGAACCTGTATTCATAATACTACAGGTTGCATAATATTGGTATTTTATGACTGGTTTATTTAAAATTTTATTTTTGTTTTATATAATGCATTGGATCTTAACTTCTTCCAGATAATAAAAAAGAAAAAGAAAAGAAAACCTTTCTTGCTTGCATGTTGCTTTCAGTAATAAAATTTTTATCAGCAGTTAAACATTTATTCACCCACTCGATTCTTTCAACCATCTGAGGTGGCTCACCACAAAATCAAGTAAATTTAGAAGGACCATAAAAAGATAAAAGTCCAGAATTCAGAATTAAAAGTTCTAATAAGAAGCCTGTAACATTAGAAGAGAAGGCTTACACAGACTGTAACTAATGCTAACATGGGCAAAAGGGACTGCAACATTTATCTGCTGGGCTTAGAAGTCACCAGGAAAGAACTGCAGACTCTGTGTGGGTCCCCGTGGCCTGGTGCTGAGTGATGCTCTATGCATGGAGCACTGTGTAGAGCTGTGATGTAGGATCCTGAGGTAGAGAGTCTGCAGAAGTGGCTTAGAGGTTAGGAAAATTTGCTGTTCTTACAAAGGATGAAAGTTTGGTTCCCAGCATCTATGATGAGAGGCTCAGGGATTCCTTGTAACTCCAGATCCAGAGGATCTGAAACTCTCTTCTAATTTCCATGAATACTTTTCTGAGCACGCACGCGCGTGCACACATACACACACACACACACACACACACACACATACACACACAGAGAGAGAGAGAGAGAGAGAGAGAGACAGAGACACAGAGACACAGAGACACAGAGAGATACATACACATAATAAAAATGAAAAACTATGTAAAAGATCTTCAATGACTGTAAATGTGAATACTCTCCTGAAATCCTGTGAGAAGGATGCTGTCAGTAACACCCAGGGCTGCTGCCCTAGTCCTCTCAGTGGTCAGTGGTAATTCCCCAAGCTCTTCCAGTCCACTTCAGGTCTCTTCCCCTAACTTTCATCGTACCCACTGCCATTTGAATTTGCTTTTTAAAATGATACCTTTCCTGAAATGAAAAAAAAAAAAAACTATTTATCTACTCATGTTGAAGGGATGGTATATATGCGTGTCATGGAGCATGTGAGAAAGTCAGGAGACCTCTTGTGGCACTAGGTGCTTCCTTTCCACTACTTGTGTTTCCATTACTCAGAATGGACAAAGCGTGTGTGTGTGTGTGTGTGTGTGTGTGTGTGTGTGTGTGTGTGTGTGTGTAATATATATGCTATATTCATGTGTGTATGCATACATATTACAGACTGATGTTTCCATAAAGCAAGGGTTCTTACCCATTGTCATGAGAGGTGTGTGCATCCCCACATTTGAATGCCAGAGATTCAAGTCCGTGTCTTCATCATAATTTGCTTCCCACCTTTTTAGGGTGCAGGGGTCTTCACTCAATCTAAATTTGGGTAGATGTCTGCCCAGCAAGCCCTTGGGATCCTCCTGTCTTGACCTCTCTAGCCCTAGGATTGAAAGGATTTTTATGCATGTTCTCTGTATCTATTAGGTTCTAATGCTGCAAAGAATAAAAAAAAAATACTTTACTGATTGAACCACCTTCCATACCCCCATCCATGACCTTTCATGGTAGCCTAGGAAACAAAGTGAATTATTTCAGGTTCTGGATAAGGATTTCTAGCTGTAGAGAGGGGAGTGAGGCTAGCCATCAAGAACAAAAAGCTTGGAGACATCATTGTGATATATTTTTTTCTATATTAATGACTTATATATCCACATATGTGTCACTTTAGAGCTTTATTTCTGTGATATGACACCATGACCAAAGCAACTCTTATAAAGGCAAACATTTAACTGGGGCTGACTTATAACATCCATTACAGCAGGAAGAATGGCAGCATGCAGGCAGATATGGTGCTGGTGGAGGAGCCTGGAGTTCTATGTCTTGATCCAAAGTCAGGAAGAGATTGAAATTCCACACTGGGTGGAGCTTGAGTATAGCAGACCTCAAAACACATTCACACAGTGACACACTTTCTCCAACAAGGCCACACCTACTAAAAAAGGGTCACACTTCCTAATAATGTCACTCCCCCATGGGCCAGTGTTCAAACACATGTGTCTATGGGGGCCATACCTATTCAAACCACCACAATGTGACAGGATCTATCCAGGAGATAGTTTTGCTTCAATGCCTTTTGCTTGATTGTCATCTCTTTTGGTGGAGTTGTGGGCAGTACAGGAAGGTGGACAAGGTATCTCAAATATAGCTGACCCACCTCTAGGTTCATCTTAACACAGACATGGGGACAGAGAAGATAGAGGCAACAATTTTGAGTCGGACCACAGAAAGCCTTTATGGAGTTTAGTAGAAAGTTTGGGGGGCATACAAAGAAGTGGATACTTTCAAGATTTGTTTTAAATTTTGTGTACGTGTATTGGGGGCAGGGGGATATACAGTGAGAATACAAGTGCCTGCAGAAGGCCAGAGAGGGCTTCCCCCCTTGAGCTGAAGGTATCACAAACAGCTTTAAACCACCATGTGTGCGACCTAAGAACAAACTTGAGTCCACTGTGAGAGCAATCTTTGCCCTTGCCCACAAAAACATAGCCACACTCTAAGAAGCGGATCTTATTGAATACTGCTTATTTACATTTCCTACAAAGTGCTTCATAGCATTCTCCCATTTCCCGAGCCATCCTGGGGAACTGTCTGGAGATGACCTCTGCTTGTTCTCTGTGTTCTGCTTTAGTGCATATGACCCTTCTCATCTCTGCCCTCTGTCTCTTTCCTTCTCTCCTTCATTGCTTTATTCTGTTGCTCAACTTGTTTTTCCTCTGACATCCTATCTCTTTCTAGAATATTCCTTCTTTGTATTTTATGCTTGCTTTCTTACCTAAAAATGCCTCTGGGCTTTTGTAATGAATACATTTTCTTGAGACAGAAGGTGTGGATATGAATTATGACTCCTTCCTTCCTTCCTTCCTTCCTTCCTTCCTTCCTTCCTTCCTTCCTTTCTTCTTCTTCCTCTCTCTCTCTCTCTCTCTCTCTCTCTCTCTCTCTCTCTCTCTCTTTCTTGTTCCTTCCTTCATCAAGTTTCATTTCTCACTCTAACCTACAGGTAAATTGTCAGAAAAATTTACTCTACACATACTGCTGATTAGATAAGCATCAAAAGCCTGTGTAAACATGAAATACTTTTGGGAATAAGAAAGAGCCTATACGATATGCCAGGAATGAGAAGAATCCCCATGCAGTGCTCATGCTTACCACCCCATTCCAATCAGGTGCCTAAAGTCTGTGCTTTCAGTCATTAGAAAAGTAGTCAAAGCCTCTTTGTGAAGATTCATGTCTCTAGACATGAGCAAAATGGCTCTGTAATTGTTGAGAAGGGACCACTGAGACACAGCTCTGTCCTTGTTCTGATTAAAAGTCTTGTTAGACTTCTGTATTAATGTCTTTTCTGTTGCTGTAGTAAGGTAGCACAAGCAAGGACATTTATAGAAGAAAGAGTTTGTTATGGTCTTATGATTTCAGAGGGATAGAATCCAGGACCATCATGGCAAGAATCATGACTGCAGGTAGGCAGGCATGGCATTGAGGCAGTAGCCAAGAGCTCACATTTCAGTCCACAATCATGAGGCAGAGAGAACTAACTGGCAATGGCATGGACTTTTGAAATCTTAAAACACTCTCCACACCTAGTGACACATTCACCAACAAGACCACACCTTCCAATCCTTCCCAAACAGTTCCACCAAATGGGGACCAAGTATTCAAACATATGGGGCCATTCACCTTCAAAACACCAGTTAGTGATAGATGGTTTGGGTTTTCGTTGATATTTCCATCAAATCAAAGGTGACCTAACAATCATAACAGCCTGAAATGAAGAACAAAGATTAATATTAAGCTATCCATTGTGTGGCCTTTCAGAGAGTTGCAACAGACAATTTCCTAGACAGTAGCGATGCATTCTAAGTGAATCATGGTAAAATCAATTGTGTACCAAGGAGAGACACTTGAACCTAAATAATAGTTTTTAATCATGCACTCTGATGTGACCAACTATGTTACTCAGACACCTCCAGTTACTTGGGTCATTATCTTTCAGCCCAGACACATTTTGATAAGAAAAACAGATTAAACCAATGATTTTTAGGCACAAATGTGCTTGCTAAGAGTTGTTATCATTTAAAAAATCAATTCAAAAATGTCCTTTGTGGAAAAAGTTACTACACTTTCTTATGTTGCGAGTCTACTACCAGCTCTCTATGGAAAAACATGCAAGTTGCCCAAAAACTTTTAGAACACATATCTAAAAAATTTATTTGGAATAAAAAGTGATGTAAAACTGTGCATTCCATCTTGGTGTCCCCTCCTTCCTTCTCTCTCTTCATTTGTGGTTTCTTTTTAAAATGTTTTCCTTGTCCTTGAGTCATTCCATGCAGTTGCACAGTAATTGCTGGTGTTTATTGGGGGTAGGTTGCAAGAATTATGCATGTTTTCATACACATACTTTGTATTGAATTCTCCTGCCAGCAACAACAAACTGTTTTGTAGCTAGACCAGACTTCTCAGTCCCGGGTAATTTTCTGGTGACATTACAACAATCTTTTCTTTTGGAAGTAGAGGTTTCCAAGCACTTTGAAAGTGAAAATTCAGATTTTCCTTAGTCTCAGCTTCCACAAGATTGGAGAACCAATCAATCCACTGTACCAGCCAGAGATAATCAGGGTTGTATGTGCACTGATTGAGAGACCAGTAGAAAGAAAAGCACATGAATTCCCTTAGTGATATGGCTGATAAGAACAGACGTCTCCATGCATTCATTGTGTGGAAGTAAGTATGCTGTGCATTTTACACTGAGTTGGTCATAGGTTGTAGTGAATATTTGTGCAGAGAAAAATGACCTGATTATGTCTTCAGAAGAATCTAAAGCATGTTTACTTAGGTTGGGAAGAGGGGTAATGATGAAAGGAGAAAGGTAGAAACAGCGATAATGCCTGTGCTTATAGAATAAAAATAAGGATAAAGTGGGGGTATGGGACCTACAAATAAGGACTGGGAAGTAGGTGAAACATAGGACCTAGAACTGCATTTTGAGGAATACTGACCATTCTACCTTGCACAGGCTCAGGGAAGAATAGAATATACCCAGGATAAATGGTCTGGAGGCTCTTATGTGGACATGTTTTAACAGAAAGTAAAATTAAAGTGTTCTAGATAGAAAAAGCCAAAGATGTTAAATAAAGAGGAAATATCAGAAAAGAGCTGGGCTTCATTATAACCCTATTTAATCATGGTTTTGAGTGTGTGTGTGTGTGTGTGTGTGTGTGTTTGAGAATGTGGATCCCTGTGTGTCATGGAATGTTTGTAGAAGTCATCATCTTTGGTCCTTGTTTTACAATTTGATTAAGATAGGACCTCTTTGTTATTTTCCTCTATGGAAACTAGGTCGGCTTGGCCATGGGCTTATGGGGAATTTTGTCTCTTTCTCTTATCTCTTCCCGATAGGAGTGCTGAACCTGGACGTAGGCTGGCAGTCAGTAAACCCCCAATGATCTTTTTGTCTTTGCTCACCTCAATGCTCAAAAGCACTGGGGTTGTAGGCATACATGCAGTCATGCCCATCTTTGTATATGGTTTCTGGACATTAGAACTTAGCTTCTGATAATAGCATAGCAAGCACTCTTCCCATCTCCACATATTTATTATATGCTGTCATATGATAATGTCATGCAGGGATTTCTATGACTCTAGAATTTTTAGAGTCATAGAGAATATTCTGTTTTGTGTCTGGCTTCTTTCAGAGTAATTTTATGAGTAATTTACATGTTTTTATGGATAATTTATTCTTTTTATAGTAGAATTCAAATATACGGATTGTAAAATTTTTGTTTGTTTACTTTTAAATTTATAGTTTCTCTATATAATAAAATCAAATTATTATGCTCTTAGATTTTTTCAGAAGCTTAAAATTTAGCTTTTATGTTAGAGTCTGTTGTTCATATAGATTTAAGACTTTCCTTTTTCAATTTAATATTTAAAAATTAAAAAAAACCATTTATCTAGATTTTTAGGAGTCTGACTATGACATATTTGTTTGCTTTTCTTAAACAGGGTTCTTATAAATCCCAAGTGGTTCTGGGACTTATACATCCATTTAGTGTATACAAACATGTGCACAGTGTGCATTCTATGGTGTATTTGTGGAGGTTCAATAACAACTTGTGAGAGTAGCTTTTCTCTTTCCACTATGTAGGTCCAAAAGATCAAACTCCAGTCATCAGGTTTGGCAGCAAGCACCCTCATCCACTGAGCCATTTCAGTGGCCCTTGTCTAGAATTCTCTATTAGCTGAGGATGGCCCTGAGTTGCAAGTCCTTCTATCTCTACAGGTGCACATCACCCTGCCCAGTGTATATGTTTCTGTGCACAGATCCCAGTGCTTTTTCTATGTGAGGTAAGTGCCCTACCTACCAAGTACATCACCAGCCCCCTTTGCTGTTTTTAGTGTTAAGTGTTTTCTTTGGGACTTGCTCAGTTTTCTCTAAGGCTTAATTTATTTTTCAGTCAAACTGGGAAATTTTAAAACCACTACACATTCAAATACATGTCTCCCTGACAGTCTTCTTCCCTCTAAGCCTTTAGCTGTGCATCAGTGAGACTGTACAGTAACCTATAGGCCCCCTATGGACTATTGCATTTTTAATCTTTTACTACTATGCACCAATTCTATAATTTCTAGCACTTCATTTTGAAGTCTTTCAATGACCATTTTCTGCAGTGTTCTTTCTTCTTTTAATCCCATAATATGGGTTTATTGTTTAAATACTATGTTTCTCAGTTTTATAATTTGACTTTAGTTCTTTTTCTGTTTTTTTTTTTTTTT
>NW_022196891.1:21194019-21197236 GCF_008632895.1 Mastomys coucha | reverse complement strand
TCAAACTCAGAAATCCACCTGCCTCTGCCTCCCAAGTGCTAGGATTAAAGGCATGTGCCACCACCACCGGGCTGACTTTAGTTCTTTTAGGCAGACACATTTATCATTTGAGAATCCATTTCTTCACTTACACGTGTTGTCATTGAACACGTTCAATCAGTTGTTTGAAAGTCCTTTCCTCTGGCTTCAAATCTCTCTGTCTTTTCTCTGGGCCATTTTCCATCAGTTATTTTCTTCTTCTGGTTATGAAAGAAAGCTCAGGCTTTCACAGTGATGAGAATCATAATGGACATATTACCTTGGTTTGCCTTTTCATAACCACAAGCAATTTAGAGGTATCATGCATCATTATTTATTCTAAGCCAGTTCTTAATGTCCCAATAATAACCTCTTCCATGCTAAGTTGGTACAGGAGAGAAACTTCAGCTACGGCACAGGGGAATACAGTGTTATGATTTCCCACAGTCAGGCAAAGAAATGACACCAAAATATTTGGATTTGAATTATGTCTCCTTTGTTAACTGAGAATGTGGAGGACCAAAGATGCAATGCATCGAGGACATATTACTTGGACCTGTGTATTCAGAAACAGAAGGTTTGATGGAGCAGCAAGCTTTGACAGGAGTGGCTTCTTCATAACTAGATGTATGGTGCTTTTACTCATGAGTTAACTAGATTAAAGGGATCTTTATTAAAAGATGTGTGTGTGTGTGTGTGTGTGTGTGAGAGAGAGAGAGAGAGAGAGAGAGAGAGAGAGAGAGAGAGAGAGAGAGAGAGAGAGAGAGAGAGAGAGAGGGAGGGAGGAATCAGGAAGCAATGAGAGGGCTGGTGAGATGGTTTACTAGGAATCATGCCTGCCAACAACAAACCTGATGATCTCAGGTCCATCCCTGGGGCCCACAGGGATGGAGTGAAACCATCCCCACAGATGATCTCCAAGCCCCCATCATACACACTAAGTAAATGAAAGAATAATAACTGAGACACACCAACCAACCAAGAAGGGTAACTGCCACCATGTGTCTTCCTGCTTGCTCTTCTCTGTTAGAAGCTTTGGGTTGTAGCCAATCACTCAGGCTGCCTTCAGAGCATCTGATAGGAGACTTTCCAGGGCCTTCAATCACAGCTATTTATATTTAAGATTACTATTTTAGTTATTCAGCATTTATTAGAGCTAGCATGTTCTCAGCACTCTGAGGCTGAAATGGGTGCACAAATATGGCTTTTGTTCATGAAGTTGGGAGAGCAGTTAGGAAATGTTTTCGTGCTTTTAACTTGCCTTGTAATACTGACTCCACTGAGGACCTACCCTTGCTTCATGAGTCCTCAAAGGATCTCCTATCAGCTTCGTATTTCTAACACTGAATATTACCTAAGCTCTCAGTCCCATTGTGGAGTGTAATATTGATTGCCAACTTGAAGGGATCTAGCCTCACCTGGACTGCCCTGAGTGTTTATGTTGGATGAGTTGAGAAGGTGAAAAGACCCAACATAAAAATGCATGGCTTTATCCTATGAACTGGCACCCTGAACTGATTGTAAAGGGGAGAGTGAGGTGAGCAAAGGCATCCATCTCTCTCTGCTTCCTGACTGTGGATGCCAGGTGGACTGGTCTCTAAAATTGTGACCAAAAACAAGTCCATTCTTCCTTAAGTTGTTTTCTCTTTTTTTTTTTGTTTTTTGTTTTTGATTTTGTTTTTTTGTTTTTGTTTTTGTTTGTCTTTTTTGTTTTGCATAGCAGTGAGAAAAAGTAACTAATACACACTCTTTTTTTTAGTAAACTATGAGAATGTCTATATGCTTCTGAAGATCCTATCTTTTGGGTGAAGTAACACATTCCATCTATGCTTTCCTTTTAGAGGGGTTGGGGAAAGGGTGGGTCTTATAAGCCCATGGTTTCCACACGGACCACAGAGAGTCTCCATTCCAAGGTCTAGCGATAGTCTAAGCAGCATCTTGAAAGGTAGCAGATAACATCAATCTCTTTAAATAAGTAAGCTACAGGGCTGAAATAACTTTGGCTTTATTGCTTTTAAACTTCATGAAGCCCGGGTTAAGCTCTTGGCTATGTTACATCTGAGAAATACAGACCTCGTTTCACCTGTTCTGCACAGCAGCTGCGGTTTTATTTGGAAAAATTGATGAGGGCATTAAGTTTTGAACTCATGTTGATTCTAATGTAAATAAATGCCTTCATGACTTCATAGTTGGGAGTGCCACTAATCCAGACCTTAAAATTAAGGGTTATCTTGTTGATTGGGGGAAAATTAAGGCAATCAACTTTCAAGGCTTTGATAAATGAGATTGAACACTTAAAAAGCATTTCGAAGCTAGCTTTAAAAGAAGACGACTAGAAAATCAATAGCATCATAACACACTCATGGAAACAGCAGCATCTATATTCATTTTAAAGATGTTTTCTTCTGCTGTTTGCATTGAATTTATTAATAAGGGGCTTAAAATAACTGCATAAATAATTGACTATGTTTTAGGAAGGGAACGCACACTACATCTTTTGTCAGTTCGTGTACAGAGAGGCCTGAAAAGCTGAAGTTTCAAAGGAAATGATAATTTAGACTTAGAAGACTTCATGTATAGTCATGAGATCAAGCGTTCTCTCAGGAAGTTAGAAGTACAAAAGGCTCAAACATGTTCCTGGTTATAACACTTGCTGGTGTATATGTATTGATGTACACTTTATTAAACTATAGAACTTAGTGGATTGACCTTACAATGAGCTAAGACGGACAGATCGCTGGAGGCAAATTATTTCCTCTCTTCTTCATGAAGATCATCCTAACTCACATTTCTCATCCCAAGTTTATACGAGAGAGATTCTGGTATAAATTCTACTTAACATGTGGTAAATTCTTGTGTATATTAATTTCAACTAAATTTATGGGCATTTCATGGTGTACAGGTGCATGATCCTAACTTAGTACTTGAAGTATGTTTTGAACTATAAGCCCAAAAAAGACAAATGGGCTTTGTGTTGTGTTATTGTTTGCTTTTATGTTTAAAACGTACTCTTGGAGTGTTGCAGAATTGTTATTAGGAATGTACCATTGGGACTTGGAGTTGATACGATTCAAGTTATTGGCATCAACTTCATGCATATTTAAGCAGATATATAATTATTAATGGGGTGAGTTATTAAAAAATAAAAGCAACAGAATTGCATGCTTTAGCTTGCCATTGTCAGTTGCTGCTCTCATTT
>NW_022196891.1:21176435-21194009 GCF_008632895.1 Mastomys coucha | reverse complement strand
GTGACCTGGATTCAGTAAGCATAGGATGACTCTCAGTTCTAAGTTTATTCTGAAGATTATAATCATAAAAATGGCTTCTATTTGTTCGGAGTTTACTATATGCTGGACTCCGTAGTACATTGTTAATGTGAATGTCCTGTTCAATTTTATTAACAACGGTGAAATATATACCTTCTTTGGGGAGGGGAGCAGGTAAAACTATTAAGGCTTACATGTGAGAGTAAGATTATATCATGGGTTAAATATGAAACTTGGAATATCATATAGCCTTCTTATATTCCAGGTCCTAACCTAGGTCTACTATTACTTCTTCATTATAATGATTCATTAAGATATGTATGCTAATCAGAAACACCACAATTAGTATATTGATAAGCATTGAAAGGATCGGTCCCATCTTCCACTGCTGGGATTTACTCTCAACAGAAAGGGCTCTTGTTAGTGAGGCATGGGCAAAGTGAGTAATGATTCTCTGAAGGAAAAGTCACGAGCAGGGCAGAAAGCTAATGCATTTTTCTTAACCCTCTTCGCCTCCAATCAGAGCTCTAGGTAGCCCTTAGAATGGTTTTGTAAAAAAAATCACCACCTTCAGGTGCACAGCATGTGTGGCAGACAGGATAACAAAAAGTATGACCTCAGTATGAGCCAGCAAGACAGCTGGGACGCCATGAAAACCCTTTCATGTTTGAAGAGTCTCTAGAAAGACTTTGCCAATACCGCATGTAGGCATGCTTATAGCGTTGACTTATCACGACAAAAAAGGATCCAAAGTAGAGTTAGTAAGGGACAGACTCATGGGAAACATACCTCCTTGATGACGTTGCGTGAATGCTTCGGGCTCTCCTCCATGGTAGTAGATAGAGTGTGCTCAGTCCTTGTCCATGTGACAACCCTTGAGAAGTGCTTCCTCCCTGGGATGCTCCTTAGTTTTTCATCATCGCGAGTTTCTGTGAGAGAATGCGGACGCTCAGACACCTAGCGTGCCTTCAGCCTAGCAAACACAAGGGGGAGCATGCGCATATCCCGACCCACACAGTTTGCACATCTGGCATAGTTACAAGGAGCTGATCAAAGGTGAGAAGCGGTGGGGCATTTCCAAAATATCACTTTCTAAATATTAGTTCTTTGTAAATATTGGTTCTAAATATTATATGCAAGCAGCTGATTCTATCACTAGCTATCTCAGGCCTGCTGCTTCCATTTACGTATCTCTAGCTATGTGAACCCTCATTGGTTGAGAGAGACATCTTCAGATAGCAGGACAGAATAATTACGGAGTAGTGTGTGAGTGGAGCTCTGCTCCTGTCCATCTCCTAGGTTAGACAGATGTGGCCGTTTGTGCTGCTTTGCACTATGCCTCTACTTTCTGTGGAAGTATGGTATCTTAGGACATGACAGCTCATTTTATTTTCTCTTCTCTTCCTAGTGTCCTACATGTTGTCTGATAGCATTTTTTCCCCATAAAACTCTGTTTTCTTTCTCTAAAGTGTACTTTGGATGTACCATAGGACTAATGGATGCCGTGCTAGAATCTTTGGTGACATCTTTTTCCCCATTGGGTACTGACTGAAAGCCTGAATACATCACATTTATCTTATAATCCCATGACTGATCTCATTGATGTCTTTTTGTTTCAGTTTTCTCCTAGAAGCATCTCCGTGAGATTGTTAAGGACAATGCTTCACATGTCTAACAAAGTGAAGGTACTTCCTGTTCAAATAGTAACATTTCCTTTGAAGAAAGTCAACGTCATTGCTTTACGGGAGGAATCAGCACAGTGAATCATTTTTTTTTGTTTTGTTTTGTTTTTTGTTTTTTTGTTTTGTTTTGTTTTTTGTTTTTTTGAAGACAGGGTTTCTCTGTGTAGCCCTGGCTGTCCTAGAACTCACTCTGTAGACCAGGCTGTCCTCGAACTCAGAAAACCCCTCTCCCTCTGCCTCCCAAGTGCTGGGATTAAAGGTGTGTGCCACCACCGCCTGGCTCACAGTGAAGCATCTTTGCCCACCTTTAGATAACCCTTGCTTGTCTAGTCTCTAGGCAATTTCTGGCTAGGGGTCACTGCCATGGTGTGGTATCAGAATCTAGCAAATGATGGTTCAGACAGGGAAAGATATTGAGAATAACTAGAACTTGACAATACTTGGGGATAAGTAGCAATTATACAAATATGAAGAGCCCTATTGGGTTACTAAATTAAAAGTGCATGATGGGGTGCTGGGGGCCATAGAGCTAATATTAAGTGGCTCACAGAGTAAGAGTACATGTAGTACAAGCATTAGGATGTGTGTTTGAATCCCCAAAACCTGTGTAAGAAGCTGGGCATAATCACTCATGTACCTGTCACCTTAGGACTGGTTGTGGGATAACAGAAACAGGAGGATCACTGCTTGCTGGCTGCCAGCCTACTTCCAGGTTCAGTAAGAGAGCCTGTCTCAAGGGTGTAAGGCAGAGCAAGACACCTGAAATTTTGGGGCATGCATCTGCATTCTCTCTCTCTCTCTCTCTCTCTCTCTCTCTCTCTCTCTCTCTCTGTCTGTCTGTCTCTCTCTGCTGAAGAGGGGAGTTGGTCTCAAAGTATGATTGCATTGGCATATTCAAAACCAGAGCACTGAGTGAAGGGTAGAGATAAATACAAGGCAGAGATGCAATTATTTTTCCAAGAACCACTTTAGGTATTCATGTTATAATGTAACAAATCATAACCCATCTTCTGTTTTTGGAAAGAAATTGTCAAGTGACATAGTTGGCAACCTGTTCCAAAAATAGTCTTTATCCAAAAAACAAGGATTAATTTACTCAGATATCATTTGCTGCTTCATAGCTGTCAACATATCTATTCCGGGTGGGAGTGCCTGTCCACAAGTGCCATACCACTGTTAAGGATATTTAATATTCAGGAAAAGCCACTTCCTTAACATTATGCCTTAATATATTGACTTGGATCTCATTGGAAATCTGAGACTCAAGTTTCATGATCTATATACTTAATAAACCTTTAAATAATGGAACAGGATAGACTCGAAGGGCCTGCTGTCTTTGTTTCTGTTTTATGTCTGCATTTTTAGAGGAGTGAAGTTCAGGAATTATAGTGGTCTTGGCGGTGCTGCAGAGTTATCAAAGATCCTTCATTCTCTCACATGGTTTCTTACCAGTTTTGCCACATAGAAGTACTTCTTTATTTATGCTTAATACTCCTATATTTCTCCAGGATTTTTTTCCCGTTACTTCTGTGAAGAATTTGCCTCCCGTGGAGTTCATTAATGTTTGAGTTTTATTTGTTAAGCATTCAAGTTCTGCCTTCCTAGAGAGAATGATCTCATCTGTCATCAGATACATTCAAATAGAAACAGAGTGGAAGTTTCTTATGGTGTGACTGTGAAAGCTCTTCCGCAGGCAGGCTTGTGTGTTTGAACACTTTGTTCCCAACTTGTGGCACTCTCTGAAAAGGTTGTAGTACTTTAGTAGGTAGAGCCTTCATGGAAGGAGGGGGTGACTTCAGGGGAAGGGGTTTAGCCTTGTTGGTTGTCTAGTTCTACTTCTTGTATACTATCCACTTCTTAACTGTGGATGCAAACACCAGTTACCTGCTGCCGTATCTTTCCCATGATGGGCTATATGTGCTCAAACTGTGAGTCAAAATAACCCCTTCCTTTCTGCCTTTCTTAAAATATTTTGTCAAGTTAATGAGAAAAGTAAGACAGACTTGTAGTCTGAATGGGGATAAAACAAGTGCAATATGAGCTGATGCCCAGAACAATTGTTTTTATATGTCCTAGCTCCTCAGATGCAAAGCCATTTCAGAGTGACCAGGTGGTGTCTCAGATCTTACATTATTTCCAACTTCTAAAAGAGATCTGGCCGTCTAGATTTCTGTACTCACATTTGCACAGCAAGTAGTTAACTCACTCTGCCATCGCCCTGGCTATTAGCAGAGAGTTTGTAAACCCTGGCTGGACATCAGAATGATTTAAAATTTTTGATTAATGTGATAGATCCTCATGTCCCTGATATAAAGCTGCTGCACTGAACCTTCCATAGTTAGGGTAAGATATCTGCAGTGTCACTATATTGCAAGGTGATCACAAAAAAAGGCAAGATTTGAACCCCAAAATGGCAGACAAAAGCAAGCTAATCTCTTTCTAAGCTATGTGTTTTCAGTGTGCAGTATTCAGAGGAAGGGTGGAAGAAGAGAGCCCTGATTTTTGTGCAATCAGAAGAGATGCTTTGAATCTGCAGTTGTGTACTCTAAGTGCCAGTACAATAAAGAATGACTGTGTTTGGGACCAGGGCCATATCCAAGGAACCCAAGACAAAGCCAGACACTGCACAAGAGGCTGGTGACTGGCAAAAGCAATTCTCTTATCCATATTTAACAAACAATTGTTTCTTTTGGCTCCCTTTCTGCTTTTGACAGCAAGAAACCAGCATGTTTTCTAGAATGTGCCTTGCTATATTTCTCTTTTGCCAGCAAGTCACTGTGGAGCTGGGTTTTTCAACCCCCAAATTCCCTAGTCCTAGTGCCAGCTCCTCCCTTAAGGCCACCCCACCACGATACCACCTAGAAGAGAGGGGTATGTTATTTTAGTGGGACAACTATTTTCTTCCGATATTTGACACAAAGAGATAGTACTTAGGTACAATTTCCCAAACACACAATTGCAGTCTTAGAGCGATCTAAGGCATAATTATGAAGGCTGTCTCTGTGTTTGCTGCCTACCCTGTCGTTAACAGGGAGGGCTGGTCTCTTATTCTCTATTAAATGTTTTGAAAGAAAACCCATAGGCCTGGCAAGGTTCAAGCACCAAGCAGAAATGGGAATTGGAGTGCCCCCACATTGATAGGCAGGCACAAGTTTTAATTATCTCTTTAGTCAGTATTAGTTTTTGTGTTTCCTAGCAAAGAGAGAGAATGATAGCTGGGTTTCACATGCACACAGGGAATGAAATTGGTTTCGAGAACCTGGTCTGATGAACCGGTTGGGAACATGTTGTGCTTTCATTTCTCTTACTTTTCCCATTTCAAGGATTATTATTCTCATTGTGTGAATAATAAATACTGTAAATAGGTAAAGAACAAAAATGTGAAAAGGTGAAGAACCTGTGACCGCATGTTTCAGATTTTAATTTTTTTTAAAGTTATTTTAATTAATTTATTTTATGTGTATGCATGTGAGTCTGCCTTAGTTTATGAATACCCCATGTGTGCAGGGACCTGTGGGTACTATCAGAGGGTGTAAGATCCCCTGGACTTGGAGTTGCAGGCAATTGTAAATCACGCAATGTGGTTGCTGTCAAATGAACTGGGCTCCTCTGCAAGAGCAGTAGCATTCTCAAAGCCTGAGTTACCAATCCAGTTCCATCTAATCTCATTCTTCCTTCATACAATACAAAGATTACATTTTAGAAATTTTACATTTTGATTTTTTTGTTTTATATTATGAGAAAACATCTATTATCACGGCAAAATGCTATATTCCAAATTTCAATTATTTTCTGATGACTTCTTATAAATCAGTAATTCATGTAAGGTATTGCTCATCCTTATCCAAAGTTGTGAATAGAGTTTAAGTCAGTATGATATGGGAATGGGCTGCAGAGACAGAGATGAAGTCCCAAATTGTGGCTTTGAAACTAGGCTTGAGCATGGAAGTAAATTTTCGCGGAGGACAAAAAGCATCCCATGCAGTCTTGCTTCTTTCTCAAGTCTTGCTTCCCAATCCCCATTCCTGAGGACTAATCATGTCACATGCTGGTGAGACTCACTGTTCTTTAGGTTTCTCTAAGTTTGCAACTGATCACAGGTTTCCTTTTTGAACTTGACTTCATTATTCAGAACAAACAAGAATTTGGTACCAAGGTCTTCGCTGGTGTGCTCCCTCTGAGCTTCTATCTTATTCAGGACCCATGCCAACACTGTATAAATACATGTGCACGTGCTGGGTTATCCAGGACCCATGCCAACTCCGTATAAAGACACATGCACGTGTTCGGCTTCTTCAGGACACCCCACTTCTGCCTTTGCAGAACCCAGCCATGGCGTCTCACCTCTTCACACTACCAACTCCCTTTTGCATAGTTTTGTCTCTTTCAAACCGGGTACCTGAAGTCCTCCATTCCCCCAGGACATCTCTGAAGTAGGGCACTGACCTACTGTGTTCCATGATTCTGGGCCTTAAAGTCAAGTTATTCTAAGTGAGAGAAGAATGTTCCTTCTTTAAAATACAATGAACTTAGATATTCTGACGACTCCGTTCATCCTTTCTGGTAAAGATATCAACATTTTGGTTATTTATTTTATTTTTATTGCAACTCTATCCTTTCAGCTGTCTCTTGTCAGATGATTGGTGTTCATTTAGATGTGAGCATGTTCTAAACCTGCTTAGTCTATGAGACCTTTTGAAGGAAAATGAAAGAGTATGGAAAGTGCATTCTCCCAAACCAGAAAACTAACAAACTAAAGAACTAAAAATCAAACACTGAAAACATGCCTACACAAAGCAAAGTCGCTAAGGAATTCTGAGTTAGGTTGACTACCTGTTTTTTACCGGCTAGAGGATGCCCATCAGACTTCAGAGTTGTAGCTCTTTCTGCTTATGAGAAAGTAAAAACTGCTAATTCTCTGAGTTGTGATAATTAAACCAAGATCTATGGGATCATTTAATCAATGTTGACTTTACTCGCAATCATTCTAGGCTATGTATTGCTATGAATTATTGGACATGTTTTTAGCTATATGTCAGTCTTTAAAAGAAGTCGTAGAAGATACGTCTTTATATTTCTGAGACTGTTAGAGACAGAAGAGACTGTTAACCTTTGGCAGTCACACCGAAATCTCTAATCACTGAGACTCAGCATTGGTTCAGCAGTCTGTCAGTAAAGTGTTTGCTGCAGAAGCACGAACTTGTGCCCTTAGAGATCTGGATCTGCATGAAGAGGCAGTGAGACTAGAGACTGCCTATGACCCAAAGGCTCGAAAAGTAGAGACAGGTTGAACCCTGGCACTTTCTGGCCAGCTGGTCTAGCTGAAACAGTGAGATTCAGTTTCAGAGAGAGACACCGTCTTAAAAACAAAGGTGGAAAATGGTTGAGAAAGAAATTGAAAGTTAAATTCTGCTTTCCATGCATGCATCATTCCATGTATGTGTAAATATATATACCACATGTATATAAACAAAAAAAAATCCTTCAATAGTCATTGCAAGACTATGGTAAAGATCAAGAAATTTATGCCTAAGACATGCCTGCCAGCTTTGGGTTTCCTTTGCAGGGAATTGAGAATTGAGTTCGTGGTGGAATAAAATTGTATAGGGCTTGATGGTGGTCTATTTTCAAAGGGTCCAAGAAGCATATGAACATATTTCTGCACAACAGTGAAACTATTGAAGAAGATAACGTGTCTCAGTTTCTTGGGCATTACCTCAATATAGGATACTTAGAATGCCAGACTATCAGTATCACATCTTTTAGAAGGAGAGTCTGAGAATCAGAGAGACTTTGATGAGCTGTCAGGGTATAAGCTTTGAGGGGCAAAACTGAGATGAAAATCCAGCTCCCAGCTTTCACCTTCTCCACCCCCTAGGTTTTCTCATACTTCATCAGACTGCCTCACCTAATATCATCTCTCTGGGTTTTTCAAATCACAATCTAGGTGCCGAGAGAAATGGATAAGGGGTTAATAGGTCTTGTGGCTCTTCCAGATGGTCTGATTTAATACTCCACATTCCTGTTGGGCAGCTCAACTGTAACTCTAGCTCCAGAATATCGGGCACTCTATTCTGGCCTGTCACTCACCTATCCATATGTGACATACACATTCATACGTATGCACATGAACAGAAATTAAATTAAAATAATAAATCTGACTTAGAGTAAAAATAAATGTAAATTTCAGTTCATGCTCCACACTGACCAAATTTGGGGAGTGTCTTTAAGTATTTTATTCAAATTGTTCCCTTTCTTTTACAACCTACATCCAAATTTCTATGGCTTAGTCTTTTCATTCAAATAACTCGTCTTTTAATAGAAATAAATCTCTCATGGATTTTATGCTATATGCCAAACTCCCTTATGAATCTGTCTAAAACATCTGACAATCACATAAATCCCAGAGCAGCAGGGATCTGCTCTAATTAACCTTTAATTTTCTATTGTGACTGCCATGCAGTTCAATAGTTGCTTGATTTTTATTATCCACCTAATTAGTGTGGTTTAAGTGGCTTTTTATGTCAGATTTTATTGTATCAGCTTGCTTACACAATTTTAGGACACACCAGGGAGTTCTAATATTGTTAATGCTGAAGTGTTCTATGTATATGTGTTTGAGTTCCCTTTTAAGGCACAAGTGCTCTGACCAATTTCTCCCACTAGGGTGTATGAGTAGTCCATGAAATTCCTCAATGCTGGCAAAAGGCTTTCCATTAATTATACATCAATTATGAACACAGCCAGTCATTCTCAAGTGGCTTTTCTACACAATAAACCATCTTGAATTTCTGAAACAAAGGGAAAGAACATTATAATACTACAATCCAGGGTAAACTAGCAAATGTGTGTATTTGTGAAATAGTTGCTACAGTCTTGCCTTTGTGATTTATCAATGCTAACTGTCGACTGTAACTGCATGGCTATCCATCTATAAAAGGATGGTAAAGCCCACACCAGTGTTACTTATGCAAATTTGGGCTCTCAGTACCATTGATTCCCTCTCATTTCATATATTTGCTTCTGGGAGATCTCTAAAAATCAAAATTCATTGCCATCAATGGAATTATTTGGATTTTCATATTCCTATTGTGTTCTGCGAAATCACTATATAATTGGATATTAGCCTGAGAGTAACTTGTTCTATTCCTACAGAGCTGACAGTTGTCTCTAATATTGATTGGAAGTAGGTTTCCTTGGTCTCTGTAAGCTCTTCTATTATATCCTTGCCTCGATTACTTAGCTTTAAAATAGAATTAAGATGTCTGTTTAGGCTAGAGAGAGAACTGAGTGGATAAAATGTTAGCTACACAAATGTAAGAACCTGAGTCCAGATGCTAGGGATCCATATGAAAGCTGGAGGTTGCAGATTCCTCCTCTGTAATCCCAGTGCTCCTACAGAGACATTGGAGGGTGGAGACATGAGAATCAGCAGCAGCTCATGGGCTAGCTTGCCTGCCATAGGTAACAGCAAACAAAAGATTCTTTCGCAAGGTGGACAGCTTGGACCAATACCTGACCATGTCCTCTGACTTAGTGTGTAGTGGTACACACGTGTTTACATATACACATGATATGTCTATTCACCTCTCTGCAATACCTTATAGAAGAAATGAAAGTGATTGTTTCTATAACTCTGTGAAACTGCTCGCAGTTTCACGAACGGGGTTCTACTCAGCCAGGAGGGAATAAAGGACCTGAAATAGAGGGTTTGAAATGCAAAGAGAAAACATGAAGCCAAGTTGCGTCCCAATCAAGGCTCCACTTTACTGAGAATAAACCAGGGTTTTTAAAGTCACAGAAGAAACTGAAAACAAGTCTCTAGATTACACTACAAAGAAAGTTCAGGTGCCAAAGTCCCCAGGTTCAGAAGATCTTCAGGCGGCTAGCTGGCTGGCATACTCAGGCAGTAGGCGTGGTCAGGCGGCTTCTTCAGAGACAAACAAACAGTCAACAGAGAACATTTGTCTTAGCTCCCAGGTTATGGCCCCCAACCAGAGGCTGCCAGGAGTCCGATGGATGACTGAAGTGAAGAGGGAATGTAACAACTCTGTAACTGATTCTGTGTTTTTGAGAACATCTCGTGTTTTATACAGCATTGTGTATGGTGAATAGGTGAAATGTTAGTGGCAATTGCCTTATGTCAGGAAACAATAGCAAAATATAATAGGGGAATACTGGAATAGGATGTCTCCCTACAAAACAGGCAGTAATGGGTCCATTCTGTCTTTGATTCAGTATTTAGCCTTAGGTGCACACCATGCTCCTTACAATCTCGGCAGGGAAGCAAAGATAATTGTTCTTACTGTCAGGGGGAAGGTAGAACACATCATCAATTACTATGGACTGAAGTTATCTGAAGAAGTCAAAAATTATTCTGGATGAATTGTCATATATTTACTGAATAGCTTCTATGTATTAGTGATAGAGATAAGGGGTTCCAAGATGTTGACTTCCTCTAGCTTTGTCTCCGATGTGTGCACCCTCACTACATTAAACAAATGAAAATGTAATTTTAACACTTTGGTTAAGATTTGGTTGGGGACCAATGATACAAAGATGAATTTGAAATCACTGACATTGCCTCAGTGCACACTATTTGACAAGTGACACCCGTTTAATGTTAATTGTCTTTCTAATGTGACAAGATAAAGTCAATAAATGTAAATTGATAGGACACCTGGACTGAGACATGCTCGAAAATCTCTTATATTTGTTACCATGTTATAAATGAGATGGAGGAGATCACTCAGTAGGCGAAAATACTTGCCCTACAATTCTGGTGACTTAGGTCAATCTCTGGAGGCCATATAAAGAGCCAGATGTGTCCATGTACATCTGTAGTTCCAGCAGCACTGGGATAAACTTATGGGCTGGCTAGCCTAGAGAACACACATAGCAAAACCAGGAGAGACTCTCCCTCAAAGAAGTTGAAGGAGAGAACCAGCGCTGGAAAGCTATACTTTGAATTCCATACTCACACCATGGCTTGAACACACCCTTTGATGAACAAAATAATAACAAACAAAATAACCTGAATTAACCACATTTATAAGGATACTTTTCTACGGATACTGCAAATAGCAATATGGATAAAGGAAAGAACAGAAAATAATTGAGTCTCTTTGGGTTATTGCTTGCAGCTTCTCTTTCTGAATTACACATAAAACTTTTACACTAGTGGCCAGAATGGTTGAGTGCCAGTGATCTTCTTAGCCCCATGTCACTAATGCTGAGATTACAACTATTCATTGCCACACACTGTTTTTTGTCGCAGGGACTATGAGAATTTAATTCACATTCCCATGTTAGCAGGAAAAACACTTCAGGGACTAAGCTATCTTCCCAGTTCATAACCATATTTATTATCCTGTGTAACTTTGTACATTTTTTCTGTTAAAGCTCCCATTGCATCCACAGTTTGGGTACTGATGTTTTTAGTTTCCCTCAATGGAATATTTTGCACCAAGGAAGAGACACTATGCCAATTTTGCACTCGATGTTGGAGTCATAAGAAGTTTCTTCTAGTGTATTTAGATTGTCTTCAGCTGAGTGAAAAAGCATCTTCAAGAATGAGTTCTTCAGCATCTGATGAGAACAAAGAAACACGAAAAAAGAAAATATATCTGAAGCATGGGTTCAAATTCAACTCAACTCAAAGTCATTGTAAACTAGATGACCATAAAACATACAGAGGAACATTTGAATCAATGTAGTTCATATATGGACATATAGGATGTGCTGGCTCTACAATTGTTGGGGAAAAGAAATAGTAGCTGGTTAATAAAGTAAACTTTGTAAACCTAAAAAAATTATTAATTAATGAGATGTGGCTAAATTATTAGAGGGAAAGTCAATAGGAAGCAATTCTAACAGAAAATCAGGAAGACTAGTGTTTTGCTAGTCCAGGAATGTAACATTTCAGTGGTGAGATCCAGGTGTCTCTAGCTAAACACCAGTTATGTAACAGACCCAGTGATGAATTCTATATGTAGCATATAGTCGTCTCAGTATGGCCATGAATGATTCCTGCCCAAAGCTATTCACTTGCATCCATTAACCCCTGAGAAGTACAAGAGAAGGAGTTGGAAGGTTACAAGATTACAAATTGAAATAAACACAGTCCACCTCCCGGACAATAGACCTCTCTCTTCAAATGTTCCTTGTTGCTAAAACAGAAAGGGAGAAAGAAGAAAATGTAAAGTAACAAAATCCTATATGTGGTTTTGGCTTGAGTCCTGGTTTTAAAATGTGGCTAAGAGAATTTGGAAAGTATTGGGAAAAATAATTATGAATTATGTATTAAATCCTACTCAAAAGTCATTAACTTAAGTTTGTAATTAGGTTAAAAATCTGCAAGTTGTAGAAATGTATATTAATCATTTAGCATTTCTACCTCACATGTGTATAATTTACCTAAATTTAGTGAAAAAAATAGATGCTATAACTATGGTAAGAATTAATGTCAGTGAAATTTGGAGAACAGATAAAGATATTTAGTATAATCGATTCCTGTCTTCCAAATTTTCTATGTATTTGGATATTCTTTGTATGTGTTACTAAGCATGCATATACATGTATGTGAGATGCATTTGTATATGCATGTGCCGAGGCCAAAGACTGATGCCATGTAGCTTCCTTTGTTTCTCTCCATCTTGAGTTTTCAAACAGTCTCTCAGTGAACCTGAACTTCACTTATATGGTTAGGTTAGTTGACAAGGGAGTTTATAGGATCCTGCTTTCTTTGTTTGCTCAGCACAGGGATTAAAACCAGCCTGGTATATTCAGTTTCCATATGGGTGAACAGATTGAATTTATGTTTTCAGTCTTGGGGGGGCGGCAAAGGCAATATTGACTGGACCATTTCCTGAGCCCTAACTCTCTCTCTCTCTCTCTCTCTCTCTCTCTCTCTCTCTCTCTCTCTCTCTGTGTGTGTGTGTGTGTGTGTGTGTGTGTGCATGTGTGAATGAACATTGTCTCATGAAACCCATATAGGTCAGGAGCAGCCTTAGGTGATCAACCCACTGACACTCCTACTTCAATATCTGGCTTGGCTAGAATTATAGCCCTGGTGTAGGCAGTGATGGAGATTGAACCCAGTGCCTCTGGGATACTACCCAAAGAGCTACATCCCCAGCTGAGTGTAAGAAACTAGTGAAAATGCGTAGGGAGATCATCTACATTGCCACTCCCTTTTTGATTAGGTCCTGAGCTTAGTGTGGTCTTCTAAATGTCTTCAAAATTATGTTATCTTTCTAAAGACTGTCTCTCAATGAGGTTAGTAGCCTTCATGGAGAGAAGTGCAAATGTCATACTTTATTTTTCTTAACTCAGGCTCTTCAGTGGATATTGAAGTAATACAGTTGCTAGTCAATGAATGATAGTTTCCATCTACTTCAGTTATACATATAATGGAGCGTGTGTGTGTGTGTGTGTGTGTGTGTGTGTGTGTTAGAGATATGTTGAATGGCTAATTTCAAGCAGTGTCTTTTAGACCTACAGAAGTCAGTAAATTGGCTGGAGATTGTCCTTTCTTATCCGGGACAATGTTGCAGGCTTTGCTGCCCGACTGAGCTAACAGTACAACAGAACAGAGTGTGTACTCACATAGCAAATGATTTGCACAATTATTTCCTCCGTGTCTCTGTGCTGAGCTAAATGTACTTAGAAAGGACAGGATTATGACACAAACATCCAGATGTGGATACTGCTGGCCTCTAAGACTGTCAGTGATAAAAAGTTCCCCATCTTATTAGTAGAGCAATTGGCAGCACCATGTTATAAAATTCTTTGATCATGTGTCTTGTGCTTACTCTGTGACTGTCAACATTCTAGAACTGATTGGCAAGTAGTGAAAATTTCTCAAGTATAAAATTTTAAAGAGATATACAAGGATTTCAACTGAGAGATTAGTCATAAAGCCTCAGCCATCAAGTGTCTGGGTCTCTTGTAGCAACACAAAGATGAAGAAACTGAGGGTTTCATGAAGAGATAAAAAGTCAAGGTTATTAATACTAAGATATACCCCCTTTGGAACATTTTTCCAGAATGTTATGATACAATTATTAATCTTGTCCCTTTCAGATCCCACGAAATAAGATAAGATGGATATTTTTAAAGAGCAGAGAGAGGAGTTGTACTAAAAGTCTTGCATTTATCCAGTGCTGGGTTTTAAAGTTGTGATAGTCCAAGTAAGGATTAAATATAATGAATGAAACCAAAACAAACCAGATCATTATTGCTATGAGAACTGAACCCTGACAAAGAAAACTAAAATTTGTAAGGTTAGAGAAATGACTCAGCAGTTAAGAGGGCTTGCTAATCCCAGAACCCACACTGAGTGGCTATTAACTCCCTGTTGCTCTAGCTAAACAGGATCCAGTGTCCTCTTCTGGTCTCTTTGAGCACTCTACTTACTTATCTCATTTCCACACACACACACATGCACACACACGCACATGTATCTTTTTAAAACCCTACATTTTCAATGTGGTTTTATCTTTGGGTATATTCCATACTTGGGGAGGGAGCTGGTAGGACTGGAGGGGAGAGAAACTGACTGGAATGTATTATATGAGAGAAGAATCTATTTTCAATTAAAAACTAAGGGAATTAAAAAGGATACTGAACAAATGTAATATGTATAACAAAGCTGGAATATTGAGTTAAGTATCACATAAATTAATTGACTATGAACTTCGGAGACAACAGGAGGGTTGCCTGTACTTTTTAATTTGTCTGAATAAATGTCTCCATCTCTGTATCCATTTTAATATGTGGAATAGAGCTTGAGAGTTCAAGTTTGCACACTCCCAGGGCTTGTCGATATTAATTAGAAAGGTTTGACACGAGAGCACAGAACACATGTTGAAAAGGAGAGGACATTATGATTGTATGCTGGAAATTTATTTCTTGTTGGAAAGCTTGATTGAGTAACTCAGATGTTCTGGTTAAGACGCCATGAGATGGTAACTTTATATCAGACTGGGAACATGATTGATTATCAAGAATTATAGAAAAAGCCCAAGAAGATTGATTAGATGGTAAAGGTATTTGCTTCCTAGTCTGATGCCTGGAATTTGAACCCAAAACCCACATGGTAGAAAAGTATACTAAGCATATATGCATTGTGCCATCCAGTAAAATACACTTTAAGAGTAAACATAGGAGAAATTATATAATGTGCATTTATATACATGTGTAGTGAGGTCAAATTTGAAAGGAAATACCTTTTAGTTTAGAACATTTGAAACATATTTATATACTAATATATGTGACACGATATTAACACATATTTAAATAATCTTGTAGAAATCATACAGCAAGTTCTAAGTGGACAGGTTAAATATATATATATATATATATATATATATATATATATATATATATGAACCATTTTAACATTTTTCTCCAACATTATAATATTTGAACTTGGGGTTGAGTAAATGTGTTAGTTTAGATTGTGTACTGCACTTGTAGAGGACCCAAACAGGGTTCCTGGCATCCATATCAGGTTGTCTACCATCCCCTATGACTGTAGGTCTAGGGTATTCAGTACCTTCTTATGGTCTCAGTGGGTATCTACATGCTTGCACACATACCAAGATGAAGACAAACACACACACACATACATACACCATCACACACACACACACACACACACACACAATCACATAAACAAAACTAAGAAGATAGAAGTGTCTGTAATAGATATTTGAACTGCCTTATCTCATTTATTAAAAATAAAGTGTTCGTATTCTCCAGTCTCACTTTTACCCACTTCCCCTAATGAAAGGATCTTTCAAAAGATTGCTTTCTTCATGCTAACCCCGAGCCGAAACGATTTTGACAGTACTTTCTCTTTAGCCCATGTGGTTTCTGACAGAAGACTGAGAACCATTCCAATATGCGTCTCACTCTACAAACTGCATGCAAATAACATTTTCTTCAGCTTCCACTTGAAGTTTCTCTGCAGGAGGCTGAGATGAAAGGCTGCAGGGTTTTTAAATACCTTTATCATGACCCCCAAATCAGCTTTCTCCCCTTACCTGCTAAACCTTTATTCTCCCGAATAGTCCACCCATGTGACTTGAATTTTCTACTGAAATCAACCTTCTCTGATCCTTTGCCACTGCAGCCTAAAGCAAAGCCCTCTTATGAATACACTTCTGTTAGGGTAGTTCATCAAGGATTTTAATGCCCCTACCATTTTAGTTTGTGTGTGTGTGAGGGGGTGTGTGTGATATCTGTATGTATGCATGTGTATATGTGAATGTTCATGTGAAGGCCAGAGGTCAATATTAGGTGTCATCCTTAATCACTCTCCCTTTTAACTTTTGGACAGGTTGTCTCAGCTAGACTGGCTGGGAAGTGAGCCTCAGGGACAAATTTTGTCTCTGTGTCCACACTGCTGGGACTACAAATGTGATCATGCCTAGTTCTCCTTTTGTGAGCATGCTAGTACTCAGACTGGGGTGCTAATGTTGAAACATTTTAATATCATATAGAACTGTATTCAGTTTAATCATTGATGTTTCTTTCCTGTCATATTATGACAAATTGTTTGAAGATATTGTATGCTGTTATACTTACTTCTTCTCAGAGAAGGGTAAAATAACAGTAAGGATGTCTGAAAAAGTCATAAAGAATAACAGCATTTTATTATTCACTGAAAATATCCCTATAATACATTTAGGTCTGTATATAAATTTACGTAGATAGTATTTTGTTATGTAGGCTGACAAGGCTCCCTTCAAAATCCAAAGACTACTTTACAAAAACTCCCACATCAGGTGCAAGAATCCTTCTTTTGAATTGTTGGCCAAGGTTTTCCAAGAGTCTCCCAAAACATACAGCATATTTCTATTGCCCCAGGTGGGCCTCCAGAGAGAGAAGTTAAGTCTCTGTTGCTAATGCCAGCATGCACTTCAGAAATAGGGCTCAGAGAACTCTGAGATGGAACTGACCTCTAAGGCTGCTCCCCGAGGACTAGGTCTCATGGTACCAGAAGGTGCCATGCAAGCCTCCTAAGGAGGAAGGCAGCCAGTCCTACCATGCTATGATGCCCATGAACCACCATGATAACCCTAAGGGTGCAGTAGTGTCACATATACCTTGGTGGTAACCAACAACCCATCCATTGGACTTAAGACCCACTAAACAAGAAAAGAACTCATGCCTGGCATTGGATACCCCACCAACTGTCCAGGGCTAGTGTGACTCTTGGAGGAGAATCCACAACCACCATTTTACGAAACCAACATTATCTCTAATGACACTTTAATATTTGTCTTTATACCCAGAGACAGGTGTAGTCCTCACACATAATCAGGGAAACTTCTCCTTCCAACAAATGGAGACCAGTACAAAAAAAAATCTCACAACCAATCAACATGTAGGGTTGTAGAACCTAGTCTAAATGGATACATCTACAAAAAAACTTCACCATCTCAAGTTCAGGCAACATTGGGGTAAGAGGAGGTGGAAAGACTGTAAGAGGCAGAGAGGATCACTGAGTTTTCTATGAGACTGTGTCTCCTAGTAATGGCAGAGGATACACTCATAGCCTTCCTGACATATCTGTGTAAGTATGAACTGAAGGACAACTATAACGGACATGCCAAAGTAGATGGGAAGAGCCTATAAGGCTCCAACGCTACACAAAGAGCTACAGGTAATTAAGTAATGCTGAGAACAGCAGAAAGAGTCTTCCCCAAGGTCAAGCACAGCAATTCAATACCAAAGAGCGATTCCTGAAAACATACATGCAGGTAACATTACAAGTAGCCATTATGAATTTATATATATATATATATACATATATATATACACACACACACACACACATACGTATATATACGTATATATATATATA
>NW_022196891.1:21150809-21176425 GCF_008632895.1 Mastomys coucha | reverse complement strand
TATATATATATATATGATGCTAATAGCAATCAATTATAAAGGAGGCTGTGAATTTAAAAGACTGAAAGGGAGGTATATAGGAGGCTTTGGATAGGGGAAAATGAATGGAGAGACATTGTATTTCCATTGTAATTTCAAAAATAAAAAATGGAGCAGATTTTTTTTTAAAAAAGAGAGAGAATATCTACTTCTACCTTGAATACAGGCTGGTATTTATGGATGCACACTGTATATCAGTGGTATCTATTTTTTTTTTTTTAACAAATTTGAAAATATAAGCGGTAGTAGATACAGCCAGTGTCCCCAATGTGTGTGTGTGTGTGTGTGTGTGTGTGTGTGTATATATATATATATATATATATATATATATATATATATACATATATATATATATATATCTTTAATGATATGTGTTGGGAGACATGCACATCTGAGTGCAGGTGCCCACGGAAGCCCACATGGTGACAGATGCCATGAAGCTAGAGTTCCAGGTCGCTGTGAGCTTCCCTAGACTTGTGCTCAGACCGGAGGTCTCAGTCACAGCAAGTGCTGTAACCACTGTGTTATCTTTCCAGGACGTCCTCAAAGGGTTTATTGTTCTTTCGAATAACATTTACACATAGAAAAGCAAACTAATTGATAGCATGAGTATGAGCAGGAATTATCTCTGAGGTGTGTGGGCATATAATTGGACTCAGGGACCTGCCTTACAAAAAAAAAAGATTTTGGGATCACATGGACATCGCTAACTCATGTAAGGAAGGAAAATGAACATAACTGGGGTGGAGGCACCATTTTCATACATTGGTCATGAGCAAACAAATCTGTGTAAAATGAAACCTTCAGAGTTTTCATAAAACTCTTCAGAGAGAGTGGGGGTGGCTTTTGCGAGGGTGCTTAAAGCCTGTTAATTACTGCTTGTTCAAGACCATCATTTTCCTATTCAGAACATTAATTTAGCTAATTGTATTGGACTGACATCCTTGTGGTTTAATTGAGGTTAAATAGTGAAGTCTCAGACTCAATTTAAGGTGAAAAAGAAAACTATTATAAAAGATTATAAAAATCTCTGCATGGGCCTGCAACCTCTCACCCCAGGAATTACCCAGGAACTCTCTATGTAATTGACAGAGCACAGCCATGTGTTTCATAGTACCCTTTACTGTTGTGCTTTTGTTTCAAACAGTATAGCCAGACTGCTTCAGATAAAAGAAATAGGGCAATTAATTGGCAAATTGAAAACATCTGAGTTATGTCCCTACCTTCAGCACTATTTTACAAACCACCTATATTTATTAGCATAATAGGACATCCACTCAACCTGATGAAATATTCAACACCCCGAGACCTGGGTGTGATTGTCCCTCTAGGGGTCTGTGTATATCATTTGTCTTTGGCGGTAGCCACATAATGTTCTCCAAATCTGGTAGAATTGGTCAAATAAGAATCTAACATCACTGCCAAGAAGTATGAGCGACTGAATCTTATTTTTCAATTGGAAGTCATTATTCAGTTCCTAAGCCATGTTGAGACAGGCACGGAGATAGATAAAAAGCCCTGCAGGTTCCACGGAGATGGGATGAATCTGACCTTACACGCTGTCTGATATTCCTGTGTACTATTCAGTAAGAATAAAACAAATGGAAATAAGGATGAAAATGTAGTCAGCAGTGGGCAGGTGGGTGAGGGTATGGGCAAACCATTAACTCTGCCCAGTTGTCACTGCTCCTTGACAATTGTAATACCAACCACTCGTACTCAGACTAATTTCTCTTACACTGCCCTCACTCCTTAGGCAATCTAATGGTAAAACTTAGCCTGGTCATTGTTTCTTCCCTCCCATTGCATTATGCTGTGTACCCTTTCTACTTTATGTGACTGTAATATGGTCCATATAAGTCCCTCTGGAAAAGTCTTAAAGTCTTAACTTTACCCACATTCACAGAGATCCTAAGTAGTGAGTATTGGGCTTAAATAAATATTTATCTCCAGAGTCTCATTTTTACTGAGTATTTTATCACCAAATGAATCATTAGTATATACAATCAGGATACATTCTGATACTTTTCTGGATATGACCACATCCATAGTCATGAGACAAAAAATATACCTTTGATTATTTTGTATATTCTTATGTGTTTGTATGTGAGGGTGAGGGACTCCTTCTGCCATGACACCTCTGGAGAGATCAAACGTCTATCTCCGGTGCATTCCCTTACCTTCCATCTCATTGGAGACAGAGTCTCTTCAGTTTTTCTGTAGTTAAACTGGGCTAAAATTCTCAAGATTCCATGGATTTAGTTTTATATCTATCACATGTATCCCTAGGCGTGTGTGGATAATACATACTTGTGTTATATGTCAGGATTTTACATGGTCCCTAGGGATTTGAACCCAGAGCCTCAGGATTGCATAGTAAGTGCTTTAACCACTGTATCATCTTTCCAGGCTCAGGCAGCATCCTTTCGCTTCCATAGTGTGCCATTCAGTTTAGCTTGCATAGTCTCTCCTACTCACTAAGTATGTAAGTAAACACACGAAGTGTTCCTATTTCATTGGCGCAGACTCCTTCAAATAACAATGCTAGTATCTATCATCTCTTTCAACTGCACATGCTTCCACATGTGTGTTTCAGTACTCTTCAAGGTGATCTCATCCACCATTGGTGCACGGGTGCACTCTCCTCTGCAGAGTACTATGCCAGGGCACAAAGAATGACCTTGGCCTCAAAGGATCTAAGCTTCAGAGTTATTTTACTATTTAACATATGGACAGTAAGCAGCATATATGTAGGAGCTTAACTGTGTTGGAGTAGAAAGGTCTTTCTTATCATGGTTGTCTAAGTTCTGAAAAGAAGGGCTTATGGCTTCCACACACTGATGGATACCACAAGCTGAGAGAGTTTTAGAAAGACAGCATTAGAGGAAAAAAAGAGTTAAGATTTGGGCACTAGAAGTTATTTGTCTGCCATGCATGAATTAACCTTTTATTTCTGTACCAACCAGTTAGATTGACTTTCTGCCATATAAAATTAAATGAGCCTAGCTTACATGGTACATATTCCAGGAATGGTTGACAATTGGAAGTGGCAGAAGGAGCCAAGGATAGAATAGGGGGAGATGGCATGTTTTAAATGAATGCATTACTGTAGGGGTAAAATAGAGTGAACCACGTTATATAGGTAATAGGACTGTTTCCATAGGTTTCCTATATCTGGCAATGAAGGCACATTTGAAAGAACCTGGCTGATGGCATGCTGACCTTTAGAGCAACACATCAACCATGCGCTGAGCCTTAAAATGCAATGCAGAACCAATGCACTGCACATGTTAGTAGAAACAGAAAGGAAGATATAACAGTAAGCACACTATCACATGCACAATACTACAACACACACTTACAGAAACATTTGATGTTTTCTGCATAGGGTGTTCTCCAAAGTGATGCCATTTTCTCATGGTGCCACAGCTAATTTTAAAAGACAAACATACTCTAAAAATAAAATAAGCAAACCTGAGAACACTTTATTTGTTCAAATTCTATTTTGAGGTCAGCCAAGTTATGCTTCTGGTTCTATGCAATTTGAAGATTTTTTTTTTTTTTTTTTTTTTTTTTACAAACTGATTTTCAGTTGATATTTTGAGAAATACCAAGGCAAGTAAAATTGTCGTGGCTTTCTTCAGTGAAAAAAAAAATAGCAACTCTTCATTTATAATCCTATTTAGAAAGCCACATAACAACTACAATGCCGAAGAAAATAAATAGTTTAAGAGTTCCAGAATGCAAGTGTTTCTGCTTTCTTCTGAAAAGGGTCTAATTGGGGCAGGCAAGGTGGCTCAGTGGGTTACAGTGCCTGAACTCCAGTCTGATCATGGAGTCTTTACCTGGATTCATACCATGGAAGACAAGATCCAGTTATCCTAACTCTCCTCTGACCTACACATGGGAAACAAGTAGATGTGTGTGCACAAAGACAGACACACAAACACACAGACAGACAGACACACACAGTTACATGTGATTACACACTCAAACACATGCATGCACACATGTACATAAACAGAAAAATATAATTAATTGTTTTAAAGTGAAAGTACAAATTTATTTGGTAAATGTAAACTGCAAGAGTTAATTCATTCAAAACATTTTTTTTTGGTTGTCTTACCAATGGTTAAATTTCTCAGATATCTAAGTTGCTCAAAATAGTGATTAAAATGACCAAGATTTTTGAATTTGCCAAATACTTACTGAGTACTTGATTGTGTGCTTCATATTATTTAGCTTTTACATTGTTGCAAGCCATGGGCTTCAGGTTTCTACTCTGTCAAACAGGGTTGGTAATAAAATCCTAGGGTTGTTAGGATGGGTGATTTAATTAAGCCAAGATAAGGACTTTCAGTGATGGGACGTGACAAATTCTATAAATGATTTTTGTTGCTGCTTTATGAATTGATGTACACAATAGATATGTGGGAGTGTGGAAGAAATAATAAAGAAAGCAAATCCCTAGTTCTACCTTGGGACTAAAGTCTTTAAGAGATGAAGTTTAGATAGAAGGTTTCTGTAAGAAGGCTCAGGTAGAGTCTTGGTTCCCAAAGCAGTGTTCACAGGGGCTTTCTGACATGAGGGGTCAGCTTTATCAATGGATTAATCCCTTGAAGGAATCATGAACATGATGGCAATTTGGGGAAGTGACAAAGAGCAGGACATGAGGCATAGCTGAAGAAAATAGGTAACTGGGTCTCTCCCTCTCCTTCTTTTTCCTCTGTTTCCTGTATGTCATAAGCTTTCATGGGAGTCTGTCTTACTACAAGTCCACAGCAATGAGGACAGATCAACTTTGAATGAATCCAAATAAATGCTGCTTGAGATATTTGTCACAGTGGTGCTTTCTTAATTAAAAGTTTTTATTATATTTTTCCTTATTCTTGAGAATTTCCTTCATGCATATTATGAATATAATCATATCATGCCTACCATCATTTTCCTGCCTTAAAATTCCCCTATTTTACTCTCCCAATATCATGTATTCTTCCTCTTCTCCCTCCTGCTCCTCCTCCCCATTTTCTTTTTCTCTTCCTCTTCCTCCTCCTCCTCCTCCTCTTCCTCCTCCTCCTCCACCCCTCCTCCTTCTTCTCCTCCTCCTCCTCCTTCTTTAATACTCATCAAGTTGCTCGCTATTCACTATCAAGGCTCAGAAAACATCTCACAAGAAGGGTGGTGGAAAGACAATAATAACCAGAGGATTTGGAGGAAAGCAACAAAATCGTGTCTTCTGGACATGCTATGCTGCGGCACTCAAGAACTCACAACAGCTATGGCTGTTTGCAGAAGACCTGCACAAGACCAATCCAGCTAAAATTTCAGCCTAGACGGGCGATGTGCTCCCCAGGCTCCACCAGCAACAATATTTATTTGTTTATTTCTATCTATTGGTGCTATCATATAGATTACATGTAAATTTTATGATGAAGCATCAGTATGAGATGAAGTTAGAATCACCAGGCTCCAGATAACACACACTGTGAATAAAAGCCATCAGATTAAGCTGGCAATATGATAAAGATCTCCTTATTTGTCTTCAGCAACTATGCACTCTTACCAATCTTACTTCACTCAGATTTCTGTTTAGTTCCTTTGCTCTGCACATTGCTTTCAAGTTTATTCCAAGTAAATACTCTTTAATTTATGCTATAATATACATCCTCAAGAGAAGATTTGTTTTCTTTAGTCTTTGATCTGCTACCTATCCTTGAAATAGGGCCTCTCAGTGAACCGAGGTCCAGCCTAGCATCTACTAAGCTGCAGTGGACCTCTTGTTTCTGCCCTTCCCCCACCACTGGAGTTACAGGTACTTTAATATTTTTGTGGGACCTGGAGATTCGCATGTTGGTCCTCACTCTTGTCCAGGAAGCACTCTTTTCCACTTGTGCTATATGCTTTTAGCCCCCACGATCTGCCATTATAAAACCTCAAAGGAATGAAAATAATTATATAATATTTTAAAGAACCAATTTTAGCTCACAGGCATGATCAATTTATGTGAATCAGAGTATAAATAAACAAGGCTACTGATGTAGTGGATTTATTGCTAAGACTTATTGATCTACTCGTTTCTTTTTATTTATGTATTTATTTATTTGGAAGTTGTTTCTTAGAAGGTATGATATGGAAGACGCTAGCTAGTGCTTCTCACAACTTCACCACTTGTTAATTTTTCTTCAAGTTGTCCTGCACATGATATTCTCATCCAATTATCCTCTATCAGTTGTTGGTTATGTCTGGAGGCATTATTTTATTTAGACATGTGTGTAGATGAGTGCATGTGCATACATGTGCATGTGTGTGGAGGCCAGAGGGTATTCTCAGGTGTCATTTCTCAGGATCCTCCACACTTTTTTTTTTATACAGGATAACATTCTTTAAGTCTATACTGACTGATTTGACTAGACTGAGTAGTCAGTGAGCTCCAGGGATGTGTCTGTCTCCATTTCCCCAGTACTGAGATTACATGTACACACTACTTACCACATCTTTTCACATGTGCCTGGGAAGTTTTATTCATATCGTCATGTTTGTGCAACTAGTGCCTTATCCATTGAGCTAATTCCCCAGTCCTAAATTTGTCTCCTGTAGGAAAGATTGTTTGGGCTATTATTTTGTGACAATTACTAATCATTTTTTGAGTTGTTGTAAAGTATCATTATTTTGATTTCTTTTCCCTGAAAGTGTTTGCATAAAGAGTGATCTTCCTTTATCAGCAATTTGGTCGACATGAGATACAAGAGGATACATAGTTGATACATTTGATCTACTTACATCAGCATTTAAACCATTAAATTGGGGTAGGTAAGAGGACACAGAACATAGTTGTTTGATACTCAAACGTGACAACCTGAGTTCAATCCTCAGACCAAAAGGTGGCAGGAAGTTGTCCTCTGACTTTTAAAATTTTCCTGTACTTATACTGTGGAGCATCTATCAGAGAAGGATAAGTGGACATAACTTTATTAGCCAGTCAACAACTACTTTTGGTGTTTAGGACCTGGGTACAGTCCTGAGCCTTTCTCAGGATGGCCTTTAAAGGATGAAAAACACATCCTAGATTGATACACCTCAGTAAGCAAGATCAATTATCCAGAATCAGCAAAACAGAATTCAAAAGCAAGCCTAGTACATTTAGGGACTTTCTCAGAACCATGGACTGTGATGGATTAGGTCTTCTGACAAGCCTTGCTGCCTCTTTGGGGCTTCAAGGCAGGAATGGTATGTCCATCCTGGATTCAGTTGAGTTAATGTCTGGAGTCTGGTACATCCTTCACTGGTTCTTTGGCCATGATTCGAACCATGGACTTCTCTGGGGCCAGAGGATTATATCACTTCCTTAGCATAATTAGCTAAGTAGGCAGTTGAGCAAGCAGAGTCCTGTAGTGAGCTCTTGGATTTAAGTAGACTAGTGAACCAGAAGGACAGGGAGAACCAAGATTGGTAACAGTTGTTAAGATTTTTGACATTTTTCCCTGAAGGTTATTTTTAAGTATATATATGTGTGTATATATATATATATATATATATATATATATATGTATATGTAGATATAGATATAGATGTAGATATAGATAGCTTAATTGAATATATATGTATGAATATAGATAGATACATACATACATATACACATATAATTATACTTGACTTATTGCCTAGAAGCCAAGTTTCTCCTAGTATCATACAAAGACCTCCTTGTCTCCTGAATAGGAGATACAATTTTCTTTGATTTTTAAAGAACAACCTTGTCTAAGAAATCTAAGAGAATGGAAAACAGCATTTTCTTGATGGCCCAGCTCTATGTCTACTTTGAGCACTGAGTTTTTAAAAGTTTTATCTCTCATAACCAGAGCTGGAATTCTGACTGCAGCAGAGCCTGAGATTTCTGGCCCATCTAAGTACTGACAATGGGGAAGCCCATAATGTAGATTTAGGTTGGCCCTGTCAGCTTCTGAATTGTATATGAACACCTGTGGTAAACCAGCACAGGAACACAGAGGAGTAGGTTCCCTTCCATTAGAAACGGTGTCTGCATATTTGGTTAAGATGTTAGTGCAAGCAAGCCAGGGAGTCTTTGGAGCCTTGAATTATGTGTATGGCTACAGGAATCTGAAGATGGGCAACTATCTAATAGATCGCTTGGTGACACTAAACAGACATCTTTTCTTGGAATCCCCCCAGGGTGAGCTTAGGTTGGTCTTATTTACAGTTGCTATATTTCTGAGTGGAGTTTCTATGAACTCCCTGGCTCTGGTCTTTCTTAACTTTCATACCAAAGGCCCTGGCTTATGGAGGCTCTGAGCCTTTCCCACGGGTGCACAAAACCAACAAAATAGCACAGCTGTAATCATGGAGCTCATATTAGTCTTATCTTTAAGGGTTGGAGGACTTGGTAGGGACCCATCTTATCATTTTCTTCTGTGGCCTCTTTTAGCTGGGCGTGATAAATTCACAGGGTAACACCAATTACCTTTGCTGATGTAGAAATATTCAGGACAACAGAGTATGTGCCTTTCATGTTGGCTGCAGGTTCTGGGTCAGAATTCTCTTCATCCATAAAAGGTTCCCAGGCAGGAACATATGGGGTGGCTTAGACACAGGCAATGGTCCAACCTCTCAGACGATCTGATGAAAAGTCCTGTGTGTCAGCATCAAAATCCATAAAGACAAGAGGAGTGAATGGTTAGTAAAGTAAATTTTGCCTTATAAATTTCTCAATATGGAGTATATCTGACCCTTAGCAGAGCAAAAGCTTGGCCCAATTTTTGCTCATCTCGACAACATTTTTTTTTTTACTAGTTTTGAGCTTTGTGGTCTCTAGGCATATAATGTAGTTTCCAATCAGCATATAGGACCTTTGACAGATTTGGGGAAACTTTGTCCATGAAAAAGCCCAGGCCACTGTAAGACTCTAGTAAGAGGAGGCAATCTAAATTTATTTTAACTTCTTTACCTGAGTAACTTAGCAGTTTTAGTTTTCCCCAGATAGATGGAATTTGTCAAACATCTGTCTTCTCATAATATCAGGGAGAAAGAGTCTTTCTCCTGACAACAACCAGCAACCATTTATTTTCCATTCAGAATCTTCTCTTTTTGTCTACTTGCTTTATTTGTGTAGGTTGGAATCCGAAGCAATTCAGAATCAGGCAGGGTAACAAAAATCTGGAGATCTTCCACTGGCTCTAAGGTTCTTCCCTCTGAGGTGACCAAGTTTCTTGTTCCCTTGGGTCTCTGGGGATTCCAGTTTTGTTGCCTTTTCCAATGGACAATTACTACCTCATATAGCCCCTAGCAGGGCCAGAGTTTCTTTTTTTTTATTTTGGTTTTTGATTTGGCTGAGGTCAGGAACTACCTCCTCTCCAAACACAGAGGGCCTGGTGGACATGGGCTATGGCAACTGCATACTGACTATCTGTTTAAACAGTGATGGGTTTGCCCTTCCCCCAGTGAAGTGCCTGGGTTAACACCAGAAGCTTTATTCTTTGTCCTGGAGTTCTTGGGGTGAGGGAATGGATCCATCCCATCCTGTCCAAGGTGAAAACCATGCCCTGTGCATACCTGGTTTTATCTTCAATAAAACTGTTGCCACCTGTATATAGGCCCTTTTCTGCTCCTAATAGCAGACCATCTGTTATATCAACTCTTCTGTTTTATACCACATTAGTCATTTCCAGCAGAAGCAGGCATTAAGAATTATGGACAGGGGATAGAGACTCCTGGTGTATCAACCCCTCAGTGGAGAGAGCAGAAGGTGCAGGAGCAACAGAGACAGCAGCAGTTGTGTCTGGGGTCTTGCAGCAGTAGATCTGGGGTCCTCTAAGGCCAGAGTTGATTCCATCTTTCACCACAGTCACAGTCTGCATCCCTTGCCACATCATGGAATCATACCCTCTTGTGTATCTAATCCGTTTGGTACGGTCTAGCGACCTGAACTTCACTGCTGGCTTGGGGAGACTCTCTTGAGTTACTATCCAGCAGCAGGCTGGCTGGGCTAATGGCTAAGTTTTACAGAATTAGAAACCAGGCTGATCCTGAAACGTGCCTGATAATGCATTATTTGGGAGTTGTAAAACCATCTCTCTAGATTGGCGAGCCACTACTGAGTGCTGTTTGGTTAAGGCAGTGCTGACAGCTTCTGTCCCAAAGTCAGTTTGTCAGCTTTTTAGTACTATGACTGTGGTACTGCCCCCAAACAGGCCAGCCAACTGGAAGAACAGATTTAAGCCTTTTGAAGTGATAGGCCACAGGTCTCTTCAAGGGTCCCAGTGCCTAGGCAAGGACACCTCCTTCTAATCACTGAAGGAAGGTGGCCTGTCCTTGTTGCCCCTTCTTTCCTGGTGAGTCTGGCTTCTGCTATGGGAATCTTGTTTACACTCTCCCCATATTGTAAACCATTTGAGTAATCTTCAACAGTTGGGACCTGTTCATATTCTCAAACTCTTCTAACGTCTGAAGTTTTATTTTATAATATTCAGGGCTGACTGCAATATATATATATGCACCAGTCTTTAACCTTATATAAAGGGACTTGACAAAATTTCCAGAGCCTCCTTACTTTAGTCAGTCTTGGGGTCCTGTCTAGGTCAGACAGGAGGGGAATCTGGTCTATCCAGGCTTCACTGCTCCACAGTGATGCCTTGCTCAGCTGGCTTTTATATTCCTCTCTGGTCTGGTTTTTCTATTTTTCTTAGAGAATGGTAGGTTCTGATTGGTGGGTTTTCTAGTTGAATAGCTAGTTGGTTGAAAATGGGACATTTGACAATGCAGTTGGAGCCTGAGTGAGCATGCCAGCAGTGGGAAGGTAAAGGCAGAGGGTTGGGGTTCTTCAGGGCTATGTGGCCAAGCCACAGATTTTGAATCCTCTACAAAAGGACACAGCTGTTGAGCCACAGTTGAAAGGGAAATGTCTCACACCACAGAGAGACACTAGTTGATACAGGGAAATGTTTTGAGGTGGCTAATGCCTTTCAATCATATTTCAGATCACATGAGCTGTACTGGGCTACCTGCAACCAAAAGAGGGCTAATTAATTTCACAGAAGGTCTGGAGTATCCAGTGTGAGAAAGAGACATATTTGTTTTCACCTTAAAGCTTTCCTTGGACCATGGGACCACTACTCACCTTCTCTTCTGGAGATCTACTACCAGCAGCTGTAACTGCTGCATGCAGTCATAGGGTCCATGCACAGCAAAGGCAAGTGGCTAGGAATGGCTTGTGGGCCTGCGGGAAGTCATCAGCTATCTTGGGAGAAGCTTTGGCCACTGTCTTGAGATACCTCTCTCCATTTCCCATTTTTGATCTCTTTCTCCATCTCACAGAACTGACAGAAACACTTTGAGAGACAGGAACAGGAAGACACAAAGCAAAGACAAACAGAGCTGGCCGCCATTTATTCCTACACCTGCATAGACCAGAGGAGTCTAGTGATATGTCAGAGAGATCCCAGACACTGGATCAGTGGCTGTGTCCAGACACTACTTTGTGTCCTAAACAAAAGGTGCCTTAACTAGACTTACTTCTGGAGCTGACAGACCCAGAAACACATAAGTTTATTTCCCTTTTGAGGTGGACATATCAGATTATTCTGAAGCATTAGTCAGTGATTGAAGAGAGGGAGTCTTGGGCCATGGAATTGTCTCAGATTTTGCCATATCTATAAGTCATTTAACCACCTCACTTCTCACTTCTATGGGCTATGAGACTTGTGGAGTCTGAGACAGTCACCAACTCAGACACAAATGGGGATGTCAAGAAGTTCATGCTGACAGGAGCCTAATATAGCTGTCTCCCGAGAGGCTCTGCCAAAGCCTGACAAATACAGATGTGGATGGTCACAGCCAACCATTGGACTGAGCAAAGGGGCCACAATGGAGGAGTAATAGAAAGAACTGAAGAAGCTGAAGGGGTTTGTATCCCCACAGGAGGAAGAGCAATATCAACCAACTAGACTCCATAGAGCTCCTAGGAACTAAACTACCAACCAAAGAGTATGCATGGAGGTACCCATGGCTCCAGCAGAGCCATATGCAGCAAAGGATGGTCTTGTTGGACATAAATGGGAGGAGAGGCCCTTGGTCCTGTGAAGGCTTGATGCCCCAGTGTCGGGGAATGCCAAGACAGGAGACGGGAGTGGTTGGGTAGGTGGGGGAACACTCTCATAGAAGCAGGGTGAGGGAGGATGGGATAGAGGGTTTCCAAGGGGGAAAAGAAAAGGGGATAACATTTGAAATATCCAGTAAGAAAATACCCAATAAGACATGATAAAAAGAAAAAAGAAAACAAAAAATAGAAGTTTAGTTGGATGATATTATATAGTATTCATAGACTATCGCTGAGTTTTTAGAAATATTCTTATGAATTAATGAATTGAAAAGTGAGATATCTCAAGTTTTTACACTTACTAACCATATTTCAACTTGTTTTTTCTATCTTTGTTCAATGAGAGCTAATTCAGGTAGGTTTGTGAATACTTTGGAGCCTTGGTTTCTGATATATAAGGTAGTCTAGGTTCTACCATGATCCTAAGTAGATTCCATTGTTCTTCCTGTTGGAAATGGTATTTATTCATAATCCACATGTAGGGTTTGAGAGGATGTTGTCATTCATTAATTTTATTCCCTTTTTGACATAGCAAAGGGATTTTTTTAAGAAAATAAAATACATTATGAATTTATACCAATGGTTCATGTCCAATTTAGGGCTTTAGAATTTTAATTTATCCTCATGATTCTTCATTTCTTACCCCCATGCTGACAATCTTTGTTTTCAACAGCACCACTTTGATTACTCATTTGTTTCTATCCCATATTACATATAAAACATACACTATAAAACTACCACCAACAATTTGATTGCTCAGAGATCAGTTCATGATTTACTGTTTTTGAAGTTCATTTAACCCTCTGGGAATACATTATAACAGATGTACTGTGAAATGCCGCTTGATTGTAACTTAGAATGATTCTTCTCTTAGCAGCAATGTCACAGGCTGGGGGGTTAGTTAGATCTATTTGTTTCATCTTACTTTTAAACATTAGAGAGTTTCTGCTAAATATAAATTATATTTAATAATTGTGGGTTTGGGGAGATGGCTCATGGCTGTAAGGGCTTACTGCTTTTGCCAAGGGGAGCTGGATCAGTTGTCAATACACACACCAAACAGCTTACAACTCTCTGTGACTTCAAGGAATCTGACACTTCCTTCTGGCTCCTGCAAATATCTGTAAATGTTTGTGTACATACATACCCACAGAGACACATGGGAACATGAGTAAAGAGTGTAAATTATAACTAATAAAGTGTATAATGTATAGCTCCAGTGCTGTAAGTTGTAGTAAAAGCCATTGAGATGTAAGGTATGTTAAGTTGACATCTTTCCATCAGGGGAGGTTTTGTGACCATTGGTAAATTTCTATGGTTTGAAATTTCTTGTTACAGTAAAAGACATAGACTTCGTCCACCTAGACCTAGATCTAGAAAGACAAAGAATGGACGTGGCAGGCACCAGCACCAAGAGATGCTTTGGCACCATGAAAACATCTGAGAAAAGGTTCCATTCTCTTCTTAGAGGAAGGAACTACCAAGAAATAATTCCTATGAAAGGTTTGAACATGAAGGAAATTTCTCACCTTTGTGATATTTTTATGTTCTTATTACAGAGCTGATGGTAAGAGATCATTTATTACTTGCTACTCTACACTTTTATCTGACATCTAGTATAAACATTTTCCACAGTGTAGCATATTCTCCCCATTAACAATTTAATGAGTACATATCACTTCAACCCATGGACAGATCTTAGTCAATTATCCTTCTCATCACTGCAGAACATTACGGCAGTTGTTCATATAATATTGTTCATATAAGTTGTTCTTATAATATTTTTTATTCAGGGAATGCATGCTATTTTAAAAGACAATCTTAAAGATAATTTAGGAATTATTTTTGAATGTGGCCACAGTTGTATGTGGCAACTTTGATCCCAGGATGTATAATATATTATCAAGCCTTATCAGCCAATTAAGTTAAATATTTGCCAATTAGGATATAAGGAAGTACAAAAACATTAAGTATTATTTTAAATCAGCTCCCCAAAGAATGAATAAAATCTAGGCATTTTTGAAACTTTGACTTGAATTTAGAATTGGTGACAATATCTGTCTGGTCTCGACACAGATAATGATACCAGCTAGCAGGTAGGATCTTTTTCTCTGACAGTTAAAGATTTAGAAGATGGGAAAATCTCTCAATACAAAGCAATGAAGAGAAATTTATTGGCACTATAAACTTCTGAGTTAGCAAAAGACCTCCTAGTCTGTGTTGAGCACCTTCCCCCCAACACACACACACACACACACACACACACACACACACACACACATACACACATACACACACTCAGAGGTCAGATGAAGCTTGGGATTCTGCTTGGGCCAACAAGAAATTCCTCTGTCTTTTTATTGGTCTGAAAGGGGTCAAAGTACTTTTTCTGAAGGTGTGACTGGGTCTGACTCTGTCTGTGAGTGCTGGGGAGCACTGAATCTGATCTTTATGCTATAACAGTTTCAGGAGGACCCACTGTATTTGAGAGTAAATGCCCTATGTTTTGGAGAAATGAAAATTTATTGCTGGGATTAAAATGTCTAAACAGAAATTGATGCTTTTTGCCTATTACTTGGCGCAAAGGTCAGAAAAGTCCTCCAACTGGGATTTTCATTTCCTATTTCACATCCTCATAGCTCAGAAATTCTAAAGAAGTAGCTGGAGATAGATCCAATATTGAAACATATGAGCCAGTAGAAAATTGAATATTAAAACCACATGATCCCTGTGTATCCAGATTTTATAGCACCAACTCTCTTGTATATTTCCCAAAAGGATGCTAACAGATGGATTCAGTAGATGATATGATGACTGCAGACTTCATGGACATCCTATTACACTGTGGCACCCCTTCACCATCATTCTACATATTTCACTGTTTGTCTGTGCATCCTCTGCAAGCTCAGATGGTTTCATGCAGAGGGTTATCTCAAGAGAGGGGTATCTCAGTTGGAGAGTTCAAGAAGAGAGCAGACTTGTTACGAGGATCTAAGGAGTTGTTAAAGGCCAGGTTAATGACTAAGGTTGGCAAAAGACTTCGCAATGGAAAATTACCAGCTAATTAGTATAGCTGACTCAAACCTCACCAGTTCTTCATTTCTTTTAATGAAAGACTGAAATTTTGAATGAAATAATATTCAGCCAAAAGGAGGATAATTAGTTATGTTTCCTGCCTGGAACATGACTGTGTCCTACCCACTTAAATCCCAGTAGGGATTATCTTTGGTGGAAAACTTCCCGAAAAATGTCAGTGCATAATTCAAAATACTGCCTTCTGTTTGGTTGACAAAAAAAAAAAAATCACTCTGTGAGGAATTAAATCTCTATCATATATCCATCTTTTGGGCACTTTGACCTAATATTGTCACCTGTAAAACCCATGATAGGACCCACACAATCAAGTTACACAGAAAACTCAAAATAAAACAAAACAAAACTACTCTACTGTTTTCATTAAATTCATAATTCTCTTTGGGTCACACTCATAGATATTCTAGGATGGATGTAATCCATTAGCTACAGATTGGATACACCAGCTTTAAAATCTTCCCACACTACAGTCTCAGTGTTTAGAAAAATTGGCCTTGCCACATGTCAAACCACAGTTAATTATTTAATCTAGTTCAAATTTTGCTATAGGAAAATGAGTTTCAGCTGTTTCAGACCTCCCTTACAATGCCCAAGATACCACAGAATAATCTCTCTCTCTCGCTCTCTCTCTCTCTTTCTCTCTCTCTCACTCTCTCTCTCTTTCTCTCTCTCTCTCTCTCTCTCACTCTCTCTCTCTCAAGTTATATGATAGTAGTGCATTAAAAGCAGATTTTTAAAACTTTTTAATTTTTAATTTTTTTTAATTTTTAAAACTTATTTCTCCAAGTCATACCTGCATTGGTTAGGCAAAACATGAGGATTTAAGAGTGATGTGCTTTGGATAAGTGTTTGAATACCTGGTCCCTCTCTTGGGATGTGTGACCTAGATGGCAAGTAATAGCAAAAAGGGTTGGATTAGAGTGCACAGCTGCCAGAGTCTGCCCAAGACCTGATTCTGTTCTTTCCAGACATGAGCTAGTCTCTGCTACCATTCCCCTGTCACCATGAGTTCCTCCATGCCTTCCTTATGGCCACATTCCCTCAAACCAAATTAAATCAATCTCGGAAAGACAAATGTTATTTTCACCTACTCATTTCCCCTAGATTTTATGCAGATTTACAATATGTATATGATATTAAAATAAAGGTACAACCGTGTAGAAAAATAAAAAGGAATTACAGGAGGGAAATGGGTGGTAAAAGAAAAGACAGAATTTGGGCAGTTCATGACCAGCACACAATTTATACCTGTACAGCATCTTAAAATATACCTATGCTAGGCAATGGTAGTACATGCCTTTAATATCAGCACTCAAGAGGCAGAGTCAGGTGGATCTCTGAGATTGAGGCCAGCCTGTTCTACACAGTGAGTTCCTTGTTCTGCTAGGGATGGATATATAGAGAAATCCCCTCTCAAAAAATCCATTAATTAATAAATTAATTAAACAAAATTTTAAAAGCCTCTCCAGTTATTATCTAGTCATGTTCTCTATCCCTTTACTTCTTGTTAGGCATAGGAATTAACTGTGAGTAAAGACAGCATTCTAAGTCCAAGGCTTGCTTTGTGTAGTAATTTTGTTACTTTAAAATAAGTTGGCAGTTCAATTACTCCAGCTGTTATTGAATTATGAGTTTTCTTTAAAATTGATTTTACTAGAGAAATAATTATCATCTGAGAATTATCATAAACTTCACTACATTTTTTATAATGCCTAAGTATTTCTATATTATCAGGAAAATAGATTTGTAGCATTCTATGTGGCTATTTGTCGCCTTCTCATTTAAAGTAAACCATATGTATCAAAATACTTTTTCTCTAAATTTTACTGTTCATTTTCTCCTGGTCCTAAAGATATTTTTTTTGGACTTTTGAGACAGGGTTTCTCTGTATAGCCCTGGCTGTCCTGGAACTCACTCTGTAGACCAGGCTGGCCTCGAACTCAGAAATTCACCTGCTTCTGCCTCCCAAGTGCTGGGATTAAAGTCATGCACCACCACTGCCAGGCAATTTTTAAGACTAGCAAAATTGTTAACAATTTAATGTCATAGTACTATTCAAAACTACTCAAATGTACTGCTGCAACCATAGCTAGGGTTTATTTATTAATTGACATCCCATCTGGCTTCCTATGTTTGTAATCATGTCTCTTTCATCTCTCTTTTACTCCAGAATGTTCCCTTCATTTTGTCCATGGGAACCCTGAAAAGGAGCTGTGCCTCCAGAGATTGACAGGTTGATTGAAGTACAATGATGTGGAGTGCTTGGATAATAGGTCCAGACGCTAATTACCTTATCATGAGTTAGCTTAAACCCTGAATAGACATTCCTTTCCCATTTCTTTGTCTGAACTAACATCCTGTGACTAATAAATCAAAACCTTCCAGAATCTATTAACTTAGCAGATCACTAACTTCCTCCAACCCCCAAAACTAAACATGTCATCAAATAGTCTCTTAGGCCTGTAGAAAAGCTTTTCCTATCTTGCTGAAATTGTCTCTGATGTTTACACAAGTTTTATATTGAAAAGTGTCATAATTTATGGCTTTCTTTGTTCTGTTACTATAAACTCTTCATAAAACAGCTTCCAGATCCAAACATGGAATTTGGGGTGACCTAACTCTGTCTTTCCAGGCTATGAACACTCAAATTTGACTCTAGTATAAATTATCACATATTCCCATTGAACTGAGAGCTATGTTGTTCGTGTTGACCCTCTGCTGACTACTTACATTTTCCATGGGTAATGAGTTTTTTGGTTTTTTTGGTGTTCTGTTTTGTTTTTACTGGATCGCAGGCAACTCAACACTGTCTACACCACTGGAGGAAAGTGGAAGATCATTATTCATTGACTAGTAGCCTCCAAGTGCCTACAGTTCCCCAGGCAGAAATCAGGCACGATGCCCCTCCCTGCCTGTGCTAGATGATTAAATGGCCCAACCTTGTGTAGGTCTTGTGTGAGCATCTACAGCTTCTATAAAGTCAAGAGTGCAATATCCTGTCACCCTTCATTGCTTGTTCATGCAATTTATACGAAGACTCCAGGATATTATTTTTACAAAATATCTCACAATCTACAATTTTCCCATTTTATATCTCACAATGTACAATTTTCCCATTTTGTTCTTAATTTTCCTTTATTCTGTATACTAACTATAAGGTGAAGTCATTTCACTTGAGGCTAACACTTCCTATCTTTCGTGCGATATCAGATCACTCTGTCATGGGAGATCTGAACATGCCCACTTGTCTGATAGTGTGACTTTGTACCTTCCCTTTATAATTATGAGAAATACTCACACGGCAGTATGCTCCTCAGGCATTTCCACTAATGGATTTTTGCATTCATTAGCAACTTGGCCCTTAAAAATTATGGTAAGGCAAGTTTGCAATATGGCCATTGTACTGATGTATTCTTCCTTTTGTATTTATTCGACAAATTTTCTATAAGCAAAATTTTTTCTTGTTTGCTTTTTCTTTTGTTTGAACATAATTATAAACCAGATAGTAGAAGTGACTATTTTTTATTGTGTGTATAAGGACGGTGCAAGAACACATGTCTGCGCATACATATGAATGCAAGGAGAGATCATTCACTATGATTTCTAAGGTGTTATCCACCTTGGTTTTTGAGACAAGGTCTATAATTGGCCTGTAACACCATCATTATGCTAATCTAGCTGACCAGCAAGTACATTATATCCATTTGCCTTTCTTCTTCTCCAGAAATGGTATCACAAGCATATGCTACCATAACCTGAGCCAGCTTTCATGTATGTGTTTTGGGGACCAAATTCAAGCCCTTGTGCTTGCAAGACAAACACTTTACCAAATAATCTATAAATTAAGTTCCTTTTTACAATTAATTTTGCAGTTAAACTCAATATATATGGATGACAATATATATTCTTTCAAGTTGGCACTGTTGGACATCTTGAAAAGTTACCAGTAGAAATTTGCTTGGGTCCTTTGCCAGTCTCCCTAGTACTGTGTGAATCAGATCTGGAGTCAGTCATTTTTGAAATGGTCCAGATTTGTCTCCACAGGAAATAGGATTTAGAAATCAAAAGCTCATGGTTGACTGTGCTCACAGAAATTAAGTCTGCTGTGGTGTCCCCCACCCAAGAAAAGCAAATATTCATTGCAATGAGCCATTCATCCTGTTCAAGGTTTCTGGTTTATGAAGCACTGTAAATACTGGTTTCAGGTATCCTTCTGCTGCCAGAGTCATGGTGATTTGGCAGCTCTGGTTCTGCAGGACAGGCTACTTCATGCTCTTCAGCAGCTTGTAGATGGGGCAGCTGATTCAAATTTCTGGATCTGGAACCAGATGGTAGCTGAACTTGGTCAGCAGGCAATGGGAGTGGGGTTAGCTCAGGGGTGGGGAGAATATAAGCTCAGGCCCTCTGTGGGAGCAATGCATAGTTTTATCCATTGTTTTACATTGGGAATTTTGGCTTTTAATTGTCATTGTTAATTTATGTGAATGGATTATACTTTTCTCAATTCTAGTTGGGTTAATTTGTGTATCCTGGTTAATTTTAACTGAAATAAAATGAGACATTTTCTTTAGAGGTATACTATATATGAATATATTTCAAAAGATAGTCTCAATAATATATAAGAAATATTACAGTCAATAGATATTTCAAAGGGTTATTGCATTTTCATAAAAGATTTGTTATCAATTATTTGTGTATCTGTGTGCTGTGTGCATGAGGGCAGATGCCTTTGAAGGCCAAAACAGAGCATTGGATCCCTGTAGCTGGGTTACTGGTGCTTGTCAACAGCCTAGTATTTGTGTAAGAAACTAAACTCAGGTCCTCTAAAGGAACAACCAGTGCTTTTAATCACTGAACCAACTCTAGATTCTTTATTAACATATTTTATTCAATTAAATTGATTTCTACTTTTCTTCTTCTCATCTAGTCTTACTCCTGCCCTAATATGATTCTCTTTCTTTTAGACTTCCTTCTGTCATTCAGAGAGAGGGAATATTTATTTTTAAATCCACCTGACTACAGTGTATTGGGTCCTCATTGAAACTTGGAAGTGTGGATGCCATAGCTAGCCCTGAAGTTCCTACTGCATAATCAGGACAGGACCATGGAGAAAGCTAAATAGAAAAAAATGTGGAATCAGTAGGTTTTGTTCTTCAGGACATTTGAAGAAAATTATTTAATATCTTAGTGTTTTTTTCCCTTAGTTTTGAATTAGGGATAAAAGTACCCACTTCACAAAACTGTAGCCAAAAAAAAAAAAAAAAAAAAGAGGTAGTTTGTACAGAATGAGCCACAGATTGCTAGTCATATTGTAATTGCTGACCATGTGTTACCCATTATTGTGAGTACTAAAATTATAGTAATCAGAAAAAAAAAAACAGTACTTAAATCCTAGTATTTGAGAAGGATTGAGTTGATTCTATTTAATAAAATCACAATTTCCAAAGAATTAGTTAACTTAAATCACTAGCCATGAGAAATTAAATGAACCTGGGCATGGTCACTTATGGCTCCAAAAGGACTGAAGGCTCACGAAGGCCTGTGGTAGCAATAGTATTACTGTTTAAAACATGGTTTTCATTTTCAGTTGGATTACTTAGTTTGTTGATGTTCAGTTTCTTGAGGTATTTATATATTTTGAATATTAGCACTCTGTCAAATGTGGAATTGGTGAAGATCTTTTCATGTTTTATAGCCTGCCATTTTGTCCTATTGATGGTGTTCTTTGCTTTATGAAAGTTTTTAGCTTTATGGGGTCTCATTTATTAATTGTTGATCTTAATGACTGTGCTATTGGTTGTCTGTTCAGGAAGTTATCTTCTGTGCCAGTGCATTCAAGACTATTGTCCACTATCTCTTCTATCAGATGTTGAAGTCTTTGATCTACTTGGACTTGAGTCTTGTGCAGGGTGATACATATAGATCTATTTTCATTCCTCTACATGTAGACATCCAATTAAAGCTCTGTAGTACAGCTTGAGATCAGGGATGGTGGTTTCCTCAGAAGTTCTTTTATTATATAGGATTGTTTTAGCTATCCTGTTTTAGCTAGTTTTTATTAGTTTGTCTATATAAAGTTTAGAATTGTTCTTTCAAAATCTGTAAAGAATAGTTTGGAATTTTGATGGAGATTGTGGTAAATATGTGCATTGCTTTCAGTAGGATGGTCATTTTACTATGTTAATCCTACCAATCTATGAGCATGGGAGATCTTTTCATCTTCTAATACCTTCTTCACTTTCCTTCTCCAAAACTTGAAGTTATTGTCATACAGATCTTTCACTTGTTTGGTTAGAGTTATCCAAAGGTATTTTATATTATTTGTGGTTATTGTGAAAGATGTTGTTCCCATGATTCTTTCTCAGCCTGCTTGTCATTTATATATAAGAGAGCTACTGATTTTTTTAGTTAATCTTTACTGAACTTATTACCAGGAGTTCCCTGGTAGAACTTTGGGGGTAACATGTATACTATTATATCATCTGCAAATATCAACAATTTGAATTCTTCCTTTCCAATTTTCATCCCCTTGATCTCCTTTAGTTATTTTATTTTTTTAGCTAGAACTTCAACTACTATATTGAAGAGATAGGGAGGCAGTGGGCAACCTTGTCTTGTCACTGATTTTACTGGAATTTCTGTACGTTTCTCTCTATTGAATTTAATGTTGGCTATAGGCTTGCTTTAAATTGCTTTTATTATGTTTAGATATGCCCCATGTATCCCTGATTTCTCCAAGACTTTTTAATGATGAGGGTTTGGTTTTGTCAAAGGCTTTTTCAGCATCTAATGAGATGATCATATTTTTTCAGTTTGTTTATATGATTAATTACATTGGCAAATTTTCATATGTTGAACCATACACACATCTTTTGGATAAAGTGGACTTGATAATAGTAGATGATCTTTTAGATGTGTTCTTGGATTCAGTTTGCAGTGTTCTGTTGAGTATTTTTGTATAAATGTTCATAAAAGTAATCAGCAGGATGTTCTCTTTCTTTGTTGAATCTTTATGTAGTCAGGGTATCAGGGTGACGATGGCCTCATAGAATGGTTTTGGCAATGTTCCCTCTGTTTCTATTTTGTGAAGTAATTTGAGAAGTATTATTTAGTATTAGGCCTTCTTTGAAAGTCTGGTATAGATCGAAGCAGAATTCTCAACAGTGGAATCTCAGGTGGCCAAGAAACATGTAAAGAAATGTTCAACATCCTTATCCATCAGAAAAATGTAAATTGAAAAACATCTTTCAGATTCCAAATAATACCTGTCAGAATGTCTAGATCAAAACCACAAATGATAGCTCAAGTTGGCAAGGATATGGAGCAAGGGGAACACTCCTCTGCTGTTGGTGGGATTGCAAACTTGTACAGCCACTTTGGAACTCAATATGTCTCAAAAAATTTGGAATAGGTCTACATCAAGACCCAGCTATACAACTCCTGGGCATATAACTAAAGGACACTCCAACCTAACCTATCACAAGGCTAATAGCTTAGCTATGTTCATAGCAGCTTTATTTATCATAGCCAGAAACTGAAAACAACCTAGATGCTCCTCAACTGAAGAATGGATTAAGAAAATGTGACACATTTACACAATGGAGTACTACTCAACTGTGATCATGAAAACAAGGTAACTCAGTAGGAGTTAAATCATGAAAATTTCCAGGAAATAAAACTAGAAAACATAATCCTGAGTGATGTAACCCAGATCCAGAAAGACAAAACATGGTATGTACTCACTTATAAGTACATATTAGTTATAAAAGTAAGATGCAATCTTGTTACAGTCCTCAGACTCAGAGAGGCTAAGCAACAAAGAGGGCTTGAGGGAGGGGCACAAGATATTCCAGCAAAGGGGAAATAGAAATAGATTTTGCAGGGGACTGGGAGCTGGTGGGGTTGGAACAGAAGGGATCAGATGGAGTGGAGAAAGGGAGAAATTATTGGGAGAAATGACTAAAATTGGATGGCATTGGGGGAGGGGTGAGGTGGAAATCTAGTACAATGAAAACACCAGGGGATCTATGATAGTAACCCTAGCAGAGACTCCTAGTAATGAGCAACACAGAGCCTGACCTGTCTTCTGTGACCAGGTAAGGCTTCAAGTGCAAAGATCAAGTCACCAACCCAGTCATAAAACCTTTGACCTAGAGATTGTCTGGCCTGTAAAGTGTGTTCCAGAGCCAGAGTCTAGCAGAATCATCACCAAAGAGATGAGGGGGACTTCATACAGGAACTGATGGGAGCAGATGCAGAGTCCCGAGGCCAAGCATTAGATGATGTTCAGAAGCACAGTGAAAGAGAGGGAGGAAGGACTAGAGGAACCAGATGGGTCAGGGATGCACGAGGGTAACTTGGCTCACAGAATCAACTGACCAGAGCTCATGGGCACTGGGAGAGTTCTGGGAGCCTGTAGGTGTCTGACCTTGTTCCTCTGCATGGCTGGGTAGTTTGGTATTCATGTGTGAATCCTAATAGTGGAAGCAGGGGCTGTCTCTGACTCTTTCGCCTGCTTTGGGACCCTTTTGTCTTGCTAGTTGCCTTGTCCAGCATTTATGGGATAGTGTTTGCCTGGTCTTACTATAGCATGTTATGCTGTGCTTCATGTATGTTCCTCAGAGGCCTTCTTTTCTCTGAGGGAAGGAGAAAGGTGGATTTAGTGGACACGGGAGGCATAGGGCAGAGAGAGGCTGGCAAGAGGGAGGGAAACTGCAATGTACTATTTGAGAAAAGAATAAAGAAATTTTAAGTGCTTTGTTTTATTTTAGTCTAGGTTTTTGTTTTTGCTTCAAGTATTAATGAGTTTTATTATGGATGATCTCTTAAGACAATGGGCAAGAATTTACTTACAGGAGGATGAACAACTTACCAGTGGCCTCACCACCAATTTAAAATAGCTCTGGCTCCTTCAATAACTACTGACTGCCCAAATATCCCTCAGGAAGAAATAGGTTCTCCTGGGCTCCTCCTTGAGAGATGCATCCTGGTGGTTCAACATCCTGAAGATCCATCCTGTGGAGCTGAACACCACTGCTGTGGAGACATGTTTGAGGGAGAAGGGGAGTTGATTGGGGAGAGGAAAGGGATCAGCAGAAGGTGACAGGTGCAGCAGGAGATAATGGGGTGACAATGATCCAAATATGTTACATACATGTACAAAGACACCATAATGAAACTCGTTATATAATATATGACAGTGGAAAATAATTTTAAAGGAAGTTTTACACCCGGCTGGAAGCATGTAGGAATACTTAAGTACTTTCAAGCTGAAGTGAATTTTTCCTTCAATTTCATTTTGCTTTTTTTCTGTTGTTTTAATTTTCATGTGTTTTATTTTTTTGTAAAATAAAAGCTATGCTTTCTAAAAGTTAAAAAAAAAATATTTTCAACTTGTGTTTAACTCAAAGAAAGATGACCCATGCAGAGGTGGATTTTAATTTGTATAAACTGCTCTTAGTAACATGGTCTAATTAAGATACCCATTAAATTCTTGTAATGCTAATTTAATTTGAAGGCAATTGTAATTGAGCTCCATTGAATTTCTTTGAACGTAAAATTAGCACAGTGGACAGAAAATGGATGTAATAATTGGATATTGTTATCAGAAATATTATGTAAATGGAAAGCCATGACTTGTGCATGACGCTGTTTTGCAGAATAAGAAACTTTGAGATTCCCAGATTTACTAATGTAATTCACACGAAACTCTATTGCAAGAGTGCTGTGATTTGAACCGAAGACAAAGGTCAAACAGTTTAATTCTGGCATTAATAAATGCCTTGCCCCAGCCTTTGGAGAGGTTTTATACTGCTGAAAATTTTAATGATAGATCGAGCATGGGAGCTTAAGTAAAATGGTAGATCTCCATGGATTTCACCTCTTAAAACTGCTCTCTAAGGTCCTTAATGGTATTAGTCCTCATGGTATAGGTACGTGTCTTTAATCACTTGGGAGACAGACAGAGGCAGGAGGATCTCTGTGAGTTTGAGGCCATCCTGATCTACAGAGCAATTTCTAGGACAGGCAGGTCTACACAAAGAAACTCTGTCTAGAAAAACTAAAATAATATTAATGATAAAACAACAACAACTTAGGGGGCTGGAGCGATGCTCAGCTATTCGGAGCTTACTGTTTTGCAGAGGAGCTTAGTTTGCTTCTCAGCACCTGCTACCCTGGTGAGTCATTTACCATCTGTAACTAGCTTTAGGGGACCTGATGTCCTCCTCTGGCCTCCTCAGTCACCTTCACGCACACCCTCTGACACACATGGAAGTAAACTAAATAAAAAGATTTTTGTAAAATATGCTGTGCTCATAAGCAATGTCTATAAGATGATAAGTGTTCTGTATCTATACTCCATATATACAGATATATA
>NW_022196891.1:21141879-21149379 GCF_008632895.1 Mastomys coucha | reverse complement strand
CATTGGACTTCCATGCTAGGAACCAAACTCATGTCCTCTATAAGAGGAGCAAGTGTTCTTAACTTTTGCACTACCACCACCGATGAGATTTTTCATAATTTTGAAAGATTGTTGCTAAGGGTATAATAAAATTTTAATGTATGATGTTTTAAGGCCTCCTTCAACAAGCAAGGTGTTGTTTACAGTACATAGTCTTGCCATCCTAGTCAATAAATTGTATAGTTGTGAGAGCAATCTTTAATGCTTTTTTGTCTCATTTGTGGTGGTTGATGAGTGAGCAAGGACTGTCTTACAAGTACTCTTATAATTTTGAAGTTTTGGGAAAGACAATCGGGTCTATTGCATTCTCTCCTAGCTTGTTGAGCATTATTCAGAGAAAACTGCCAAAAGGAAATCAGTACATTCTAATGTAGAGCAGACAGAGGTAAGGCATTATTTTATAAACTAAGAAAATTATAAGTTTATTAATGGAACTTGAAGTCTTCGGCCCTGTGTCTGCTTATTTCTAAAAATATTAGGCACTTCAAAATTTCAAGTTACTCTATCATGTACTTTCTTCATGAAATAATTGTAATTCCTTGTGGGAATATAAGATTTCAATTGAAACTGGCTGACATCTTGAATAAAAGTGTGCTGAAATTTCTTTAAGACTCCTGTATTTTATTGTTGCAAAGGGGGTTATGGAATGACGTAGGCATGGCAGATGGACGACAGGACAAGTATCATAGGGTTATCAGAAGGCTGGATCATATGTAATAGGATTGGATTCTGCCAGTGCTTTTGTTATTAGCCCACTGAAAACTTTTGCATATTTTAGGAAAATTGTAAATTAATAATTCCTGTGATGATTAGTATCAATTGTCAGTGTTATAAGATCTAAAATGAACTGTATGACAGATTTTTGGTCATGGCTTATAGAAGCTTATATTGATTGTGCGTACTGTGGAAGCACAGTTCTCTGGGATTGGATCCTGGATTGTATAGAAAGAAGAATGACAGCTGAGCATAACAATTAATCTCTCCCTGCTTCCCGACTGTAGAGGCAATGAGATCAGCTGCCTCAAGTCCACGATGGTGTTGATTCTTCTGCCGTGATGGCATGTTACCACAAATTATAAAGTATTTATTTCTCACTTTGATTTTGTTCGGGTATTTCATCACAGGATAAAGGAAACTGAAAATAAGAGCTAGCTGCATATAGTTCAGGTGAATGATAGCCCATTTATTCACACATGATTTCTTACATGGAGCATGAGAAAAATGGCCGAGTACAGTGTTGGCCAGAGAAAGTCATGTGCTACATGGTACTCTGTGATATAACCTTAGACGTATACATTACCCCATTCTGACATTATTTTTCCATGTTTTATAAAATGCCAACCAGATTCGACATCTTCATGTGCCAGTTTGTGTGGTATATGTGTGTGCACATGGGTGTGGATGTGCTAACCTGTGTATGATATAAATGTCATAAGGTTTCCTTTATTGTTTTCTTTGGGGGGGGGGATTCTGTTTTCGTTTGTTTATTTGCTTGTGTTTGTTGATTTGTTTTGGGGTAGGGTCTCTTCATTGGACCTAATGCTCATGATTTTGGCTGGGCTGTCTGGCCAAGTGTACCAGAGATTCACTTATCTCTATGACTCCAGCATCATGATTACAGACAAGCACTGCCACATGTGGATTTTTTTTTTTGTCTGTGTTGGGTACACGAACTCAAGCTTTCTTGCTTATGCAGCGGAGACTTTACCCATTCAGCACCCCCCCCCTTTTGGTACGATGTTCTCTTAACTAAGTATCTACTTCTTGTGATTCGGGAATGAGTTTCTGGCCCGCGTGTGTGCACCTTATCTCAGCTTGTCTGCCAGAAAACCCCTAAGCATGAACCCTATTCCCACCCCCACCCCACCCCCACATAGCCTCATTTCCACTCAGACAAGATGAAAGAAATGATCATGAACCAGGAAAAACTCACCAAACTCTAGCCACTAATACACATTGATAGGAGAGAAACTGCTCATAAAAAGAAGTTGGTTCACAGACCAGCCACAGCAGAAGATAAAAAACTGCACTTCTCCTTAAAGAAGTTAGCAGTAAGCAATATCTCTGGTATTGAAGAGATGAACATGTTTTCAAACCAAGGAACAGTGATCCATTTTAACAAGTCTACAGTTCAAGTGTGTCTGGCAGCAAACACGTTCACCATTACAGGCTACTCTGAGACAAAGCAGCGGACAGAAATGATTCGCAGCATTCTAAATCAACTTAGTGCAGACAGTCTGACTAGTTTAAGGAGCCAAAAGTAAGTTCCTTCAACCATACTATGGTTTTGTATGTCTGATTCCACTGTAGTCTGAAAAGAAATGAATAGCACATACCCAGACAACCTTCACTCCACCCACCCAGCCTCATGTAAAGATCAACTGTGCTTGACTGTGCTTGACTGTGCTTGTCTTTCTTGAACCTTTGATCCCAATCCTTCTCTCCCTTCACCATCAACGTGGGCTCTAAACTATGACATCTATGTCATCCTCCTCTTGAAATGTCTGGCTACAAGTTAGAATAAAAAATAAGTGATCTACTGGAGAAATTTCTTAGACAATGGGCCAGTTTTTTTTTTTTTTCATGAGCCTAAACTTTCTTTTACTGGTGCTCCATTGGAAAGTGGAAATATCAGACAAGATGATGACATGTCACATTAGCTTGATATTAAAATGCAGGGGGCATGTGGGCAGTCAGGATACATGGATAGAATTAATGACTCTCGTGGTATTCCTAGAAACAAATAGCCGGGAGAGAACAGTAGGGGCTGCAGTACATGCATTGAAGGTCATCTTCAGCCACGTACCAGTCTGGGCTTCATGAAACCCTGTCTCCAAAACAAAGAGATCAATAAGCAATTACCACAAAACCATAAGAATATAAGAATATTGAATGACCAGCCAGAAAGTAAAGACCAAATACAATGCATCCATCTAACTTTTTGTAAGTTTTGAATTACTTATTTTATTATTTATTTGTGTGGGTGTGTGCATGTGTGTGTGTGTGTGTGTGTGTGTGTGTGTGTGTGTGTGTGTGTGTGTGTGCCCATGCATGCAGGCATACCCATAGACTGTAGAGTAGAGTAGCAAATCAACTGTTGCTGAAATTACAGGAGAACAGGAGCTGTCCTACATTGGATCTGGGTCCTCTGCATGAACAGTCCATTCCCTTCATTGCTGAGCCATCTCTCCAGTCCTAAAGTATTCTGTAGCTGAGCAGCATCTACTTTGTCACCTGAAAGGAAGAAGAAAACTTCTTAGAAGGATTGCTCACACACATTGTGTGATGGGGTAAGGTCTGTGCTTATTAGCCACCGCAATCTAATTATGATTCATGAGCTGCACCCCAAAATATAATTTGATCCCTTTTAATCTGTAATATTATTCATTCCTACGCTAATCATATGCTTCATTGAGCATTTTCATGGTTAATTTCACTAAATTACCCCAACTACAGAAAATTAGGGTTTTATTTGGACTTTTAAAAGTTCCTCATTAGAAAACACTTGTAAGTATAAGATACACTTTTGCTGTGAAACGTCAGCTGGCGTTGTCTCAGAAAATCAACAACAAAACAAAAACTAAAGGACACCGACTGTGAGTCAGGAGACCCTGAAGTCTTTTATAATTTAGGATAATATTTCAACAGATGCATTGCAATTGGTGGCCACTGTGTCACTATCCACTGGCTCATTTTATCAGCTACTATAGGTGCTCCTATCTTTCAGAGGTGGCCATTAATGCCATCTCTTCTGATACATCATATAACAAAGAAGACTCTTCTCATTTTGCACACCAAATAAAGTGTTCCTAGACAGACATAGAGGAAGTTGTACTGAGGATGATGTGAACTTTCAGGGAAAAAGATATCTGAATTGAAGAAAAGTAATTGTGAAAGACCTGGAGTGCTGACTCTAGGGTTAAGAGTGCTTGTTACTCTTCTATCTATATTGTGGCTCACAATCACCCACAGCTCTATTTCAGGAGACCTGACTCCATCTTCTAATCTGTGCGGGAATCAGACATGTCTATGGTACACAGAATTCATGCACACAAAACATTCATACATATCACATAAAATAGATAAACCTACAATGAAATAATGAAAGTGACTCTGAAACATAAGACTATGTAGTACTTGTATAGTTGTGAGCTATGAAAAAGAAGAGAAAAGGTTTAGATAGATATATTTGGAGTGGTAGGTTTTTCTCCAAGCCAAAGTATTGTTGCTGTTAAATGAAAATAACTGGCAGTCTTCTACCAGACTACTATGAAATCATTAATCAATAAGATAGACGGATCAGGGCAATACATGCTTCATCTGTGTTCCATCCTTTGTGTCCGGCTTAACATTATTTGTCAATTTGACATAGCGTGGAATCACCTGAGAGGAGAGGGTTCGATTGAGGGATTGCCTATATCAGATTGGCCTGTGGACATGTCTGTGAGAGACTGTCTTGATTATTACTTTGTGGAGAGAATTTCAGCGCACTGTGGATGATATCCTTATCTGAGTAGGTGGTCCTGGGTCATATAAGAAAGCTAGCTAAATGTGATCTTATAGGCCAGTCAAAGTGTCAGTCAGCAGGCAGTGTTCCTCCACTGTTCCTGTCTAGAGTTGCAGCTCTGGCTTCTCTCAGGAACGGGCTGTGACTGTCATATGTAAGTCAGATACCCTTTCTTCCCCACATTGCTTTTGGTCAGTGTATTTTATCACAGCAAAATAATGAACCTGGAACACATTAATGTCTTTAACTCATCTCAAGGTAGATAGAAAATTTGGCCATATAATGAAAATAAAACAGATGATGGTATAGAACATTCCAGAGTGAGTATGCTGCATATACTGGCTGGGAATCATACACAGAAGCACCTCCATCCATTTGTATTGTACCTTGTAGCTTTCAGGAGCAACGCATCTTCCTAGACCCTTGGTTTCATAACTGCTGCCTTGTCTTCATTACTCATCTAGCCATCTTCATGAAGTGTCATTCAAATTCCTGGGAGGAATTCAGAAGCAAGAAAAGCATACACAGTTGCAGATCTACAAAAGCTCTTAATCTAGCGCTCATGAAACAATGCTACCTGGAAGAACAAATGACCCGGGGTAGATGCAACCCTGAGTTTATTTATGTCGATCCGTAAATGTCAATGATGAAGAAGAGTGGGGCTATTCCTGAGACTCTAGAGAATGCAAGGTGCCGCCAGGTTTTCTAGATGTGATACAAAGTTAAATCTATAAAGCTTAAACTTTGCCTGAGCCAAAACTTAGAGTTTCAGACCTAGTCTCCTTGAATATGACATTTACCAGATCACTCTCATCACTTCCCAGGATACTGTTTCTTTACTTTGAAGTGGTATTTCTTAGTATTCTTGATATGGAAGGGGTCATTTGCACCTGAAAGAGTCAAGGGGCACTAAACAATTTCTCTGTTGTTGTTGTTGTTGTTGTTTAGGCTTGTGTTTTATGGCTCTTTTATGTTTGTAAAAGATATTTTTCCTTGTATGTGAGTGTATCTCTGTGTACATGTGTATATGAGTGCATTGCCTACAAAATCCAGAAATCAGAGTTAGATTCCCTGGAGTAAGGTGTTGGCAGTTGTTAGGTATCCTGTGTGGGTGATAAGAACCAAATTCAGGTCCTCAGTAAAATCAGTGAGAGCCCTTAACTGTTGACCCCTCTTCCCAGCTTGTCTTGTCTCTTGTGTAGAAGATCCGTGTCTTTGAGCCCTATTCCTTACTATCTTGATTATAGCTTACAGGCCAACATCAAATCTTCTCACTTTACTTATTTAGTATATTTTAATCTCACGAACACTTAACAAAAATACTTCTGCTATATAATGATTAAATCACGCTTCTAGATAGCTTCAACATGAAATGTGTGTGACTACCTACGAGCTGTGGAGCCTCCTGTCCTGTAGAATTGTGCTCTGAACTGAAACACTTACGAAGAGAAGCTTTATTAACATTCAGGAAGTAAATGACTCACAACAGCTAGCTCACATCTTGAAACTTGCAGGACTCACACAGAGTATCTTCATCTTCATCCCCAAGAGTGTACTGATGGGGAGAGAAGCCTTTCCGACCTCGTGAGCTGCCTGAAATTTAAGGAGGTCCCCTCATGCTGTGATAGATGCTCCGGTGATAGGGCTGTGCCTGAGATATACATCATCCTGTAAGAAATGTTTGCAAACTAATGGTTCACAAAGTTGGAACTGGGTCTGATTGGAACTCGGGTCTGGCATCTGGGGAGAGTACACTTTTGTTTATGTCCTTCTGGGAGAAGTCATAACAACTTATCAAAAACCTCCCTTTTTGATTATTGTGTTTATAGTTTAAAACCCCAGGTCATTCTGAGATTAGCTGCCATTGCTGATGAGTCTATAACCTTGTCAAAATCTCTCAGTATATAGCCCAGAAATCACAGACCTATAAAAGCTATTCAGTGATTTTAACATGAAATCATGTTGGGAAATTTTGTTAATATGATACCGGAAATATTAGTCCTGTTCTCAAAACTGCCTTTACTCTTTGTTTATTCACTGAATATAATGGACTAGAACCTTCCAATAAGCAGCCCAAATTAAATATCCAGGCTAATGTACTGTTAGTTTTTGAAAGTGGAGAACTTCATAGTACCGTTTATCGTCATTGTTGATCTTCCTGATTGAGTGGATGAATAAATGTTACCATGTCAGTTACTATTTTACATATTTTCTGAAGACACACACACAGTGAACAACAACAGCTCTGTTTCAACTTGCATTATTTCATCTCAAAGTGAAGCTGAGGCAGAGGCGAGGATTGAAAACTGTGGGTGAATTCTTCAAGTAAACTAGATAAAGCCGAAACAGACTGTACCATGCCAAACTAGAATATGTAAGAAGGAGCCGGCGAGGTGGATTGGTTGGTAGAATGTAGTATTAACGTAATTAAGTAAATTTCTGGCGGCAAATTCCTGCTCCCTGCCCCAGTGTTCTGGTTCCCAAATGAAAGACACACCACAGCTTTTATATTTTGATAGGCCTGAAACAGCACAATGACTGGGCCACTGCCTACTCTCCATGTGGTTAATCTACTCCCTTTTGACAATTCTGAGTTATCACTGACTAAATTCTATATCCTACCTTGGCTGCTGCCTTGGACCCAGTTGGGCAGTCCACTGGGCTACACTCTCCCGATTCCTTCACATGGAGGTTAGGCATCCCCGCCGTCCTCTATTCTCAGGCATAGCCATCTCCTCTCCTCCTCTCTTCTCCTCCGTACTCTCCCAGCATGATGGATCTCCTCCTTCCTCCTCCTCTCTCTATCCCAAGCAAGGGAACCCTAAAAGTCCTGCCTCTGTTTGGCCTGCCCAAACCATTGGCTGCCAGCATCTTCACTTACCAATCAGAACTGAGTGGGAACAGGTTCCCAGAAGCAACATGCACTCTAGTATAAACAGTTTTATTTCGGGGGG
>NW_022196891.1:21140441-21141869 GCF_008632895.1 Mastomys coucha | reverse complement strand
GGGAGTGTGATTAGCATTTGTAACACAAGCACCTACAGTAGTGTGCTTGCCTACTATGCACAAAGCCTTCCCATTCTGTCCTCAGCACTGCATAAGCTAGGCATGGTGCCATAGGCTTATAATCTCAGCGCTTGAGATGCAGGAGGATCACGGTTTCAGGATTATCCTTGGATACATAGAAATTTTGAAGGGAGCATGAGGTACATGAATGTAGTTTAAAAAAACAGAAATAGACAGAGGCAGAGACAGACAGATGGACAAACTGACAGACAGACGTAATGTAGTTTGTGAAAAAGTAGGATGCTCTCCCTCTCACAGATGCAATGAACAGATTCTCCATCTGAAAATCCCACTTCTCCTCCCTCCTATATGAGTACATTTAAACTGCCTTCTTTTAAAGCCCCCTTCCGAGGCTATAGAAAGCGGTCCGTCTGTAAATTGCCCACTGAACCAGCATGGGGACCGGAGTTAATCTCCAGCCTCCTTATAAAAAGCTGGGAATCCTGGTACATTTGTAATCCCAAAGGTGGGGAAGTGGAAGTGGAAGAAGCCCTGGATCTCACTGGATGACCAGCCTAGCTTAGTTGGCAAGTTCCAGGTCAATTAGAGATCTTATCTCAAACAAAACAAAAATTAATGCACCTCTCTCTAACTTCTCCCCCCCCTCCCTCCCTCCCCCCCTTCTCTCTCTCTCTCACACACACACACACAGACACATGGTAGACAATACCTAAGCAATGACACTCAAAGTTGTCCTCCCTTCTCCAAAGATATGTGCATATACATCCTCACATGTTTATCAAGAAAAAACATATATAAAGAAAAAACATGAATGTAATATTCCCTAAGTGAAATATTCTATTTTCTCCATATCCATTACTTTCACAGTAGTAGTAACAATTCTGAGTTAGGCTCTATAAAGGATGAGCTGATCCTTCTTAGACCAAGAAGGTTAGGGATGGCTTGAGGTAGCAAGATATAGTTGGGCAAGACATGATTTTGCTTTAAGTAAATTCTTCCTGGAAATTTATTTTGTAGTATTTCTCCCATGAACAATTCTTCCCCTGTTTATGCCTGAGAACAGGCAGTATAGCATTCCATCATTTATAGAGGCTTAGCATGGCGAAGTCTTTCCCTTTAGAAAATATTTTCTCTTGGTAAAAGCTGCTGAAGATATTTCCAAAGTAACGTTAAGGTAACCTTTTTCATTTTGGATGCATTGTTGGATGCATAGCCACTTGTCCGTTACGTCCACATCCTCACAAGTCTACCACAAGAGGAACGGACTGGTGTGCCCTGTGTGTGCACTTAGCTTTCTCTGCCCTGGAGCTTCTGATAGCCTATTTGACAAGCTCTTGGCTAAAATCTTGTCTGAAACAAACAAACAAAAACAAACAAACACTGCATGCATTCAGGGTTACAGACAGA
>NW_022196891.1:21118981-21140431 GCF_008632895.1 Mastomys coucha | reverse complement strand
TGTAGTGCCTGAGCAAGGACACTCAAAGTTGTAGTTCTCCACAGTAGAGTTCTGAATATGGAGTTTCTTTACATTACAGTGCCCTGAGCATTTCTAGCTCAAAGGTTACCTGTCAATCAAATTAAAGTAACATCTCAACTCCACATGAAATGCAGACTTTCTCGCAGAAGCTGATGAAGGGATTAATGGAAAGCAAAAAACCACTGGTTGGCATTTGCTTAGAGCTATGTGTGTGACAGTGGGGTAGATGTCCTAATTTTGTTTTTGTTGTTGTGACAAAAACCAACTTACGGGGAAAAAAAAAGAGTTTAATATAGCTCACAGATCCAGGTTCCAGTCTATCCCTGCAGGGAAGCCACAAGAGCAGAAGATCGAGCCTTTGGGTCACATTGCATCCATAGTCAAGAAATAGAGAGGAAAGAGATGATGTATGTATGCTAGTTCTCAGCTCACTCTCCTTTTCAGACACACCAGAGATCAGTCTATAAAGTAGTAGTGTCCATATTCAGTGTGGCTCTTCCCAACTTAATGTATTCCTCAAAGCATGCCCACAAGGCAACCTGATCTAGAGTATCTATCATTGAATACACTCTCTTCGAGTGATTATATAAAATAACAGTTAAAATGAAGCATCTTAGAAAAACAGAAATCCCCCCAGTCTGTAGGGGGACACAATTTATACCAATTCTATCAAAGCTGTTTCTAATCCTCCTCACTTCAAGGATATAAAACCTATAAAGAGAAAGTACTTTAAGTGAAGTTATACAGCAGTGGTCAAAAATAGCAGAAGTAGGACTAGAGAGATCATTCAGAGGCCATGCAAGCCTGAAGACCTGAGCTCATATTTCAAGAATCCACATAAAAATCCAGACTTAGCATGCATATGGTTTTCTATCACCAAGTCTCTTTCAAAAATAGTTAAAAAAAAAAAAACAGGAGACAACACTGCATCAGATTGATTGCAATTATGACATTTTTATGTCACTTGCCAGCATTCGTTGGGGGAATTCCCCCTGGAGACTATACCTGAATCTTCAAGTGAAGTCCACTTGATCTCCCAATGGAGCTTGACAGGATGGTTGAGCAGAAAGCAGATGCCTCGCTTCCTGTGCCTTTTCTCCAACTTTCACCCTAACTTTTCTTGGGCTGTCTGTAAAGATTCTCTTTAGGATGGCACCACTTCCCCAAATACATATTTTTCATGCAGTAAAACTTTTGAGTCTTTGTGGATTGTATTGAGGAGAAAACTGGCATTCAAAGCAGGGGAAGAACCTGGTGAAAGCTGGTGGAAAACATAGTTCATGGGTCAGAACCTCAAGGCCACTCTGGTTTCTGCAACAATTGGGTGTTTGGCACAGTCTCATCTTTCAAACAGTGGTGGCCACTGCTCCATATGTCTTAAATGGTATTCCCATGGAGGGAATACTGTGGGCTAGGAAGATGAGGATCCTAGTTCAGATCTCCAGAACTTAGATAAAAATGTTGAGTGTGGTGATGCATGCCTGCTGTGCCAGCACCAAGAAGGCAGAGAGGAGAGGATTATGAGGCTTCCTTGGCAGTGAATGGACTTGAATTTATTTATGAACTCTTTGTCCCACTGTCTCTAAAACCAAAGTGGAGGATGGTTGAAGAAGATCACCTGATATTGACCTTTCCACTCTGTATATGTGAACACTTGTGAACATGCTCCAAGACACACATTCACTCTCTCTCTCTCTCTCTCTCTCTCTCTCTCTCACACACACACACACACACACACACACACAGAGAGAGAGGGGGGGGGAGAGGGGATGAGAATACAATCTGCTGAACATGTTTCCAAATAGCAAGAATATCTCTGGAAAAGGAAAAGGGAGTTTAATTTTGGAGGATGGTTCCAGGTTTCCTGCCTTCTGCCTTTGCCATACTATTACTTTTTCCATCCTCAAGGGCAGAGGACATGACCCACTGGCCGCCCTTGGGGTGAGTAGGAGTTGAGTGCATTTCATTTATATTTTCCTCAGGCTCCTTGACTAGCAATCAGTTCATCTTTGTATCTTTACCTCTCCAGCTGTTCTCTGTGCAGGGCAGAGGAAGCATGTCTGAAGAAAGTGCCAGAGTCCATTACTATCAGGAAATGTCCCTGGCTGCTTGAGCATTCTTAAAGGGAATCATTTAATTAGAGTTGTAAGGCATCAGGTAATAATGATATCTGTTGGTGACATTCTTAGAGACTTGTACACTTGGAGTGATATCTGTAAGAAAAAAATAAAATAGAAGCTTATTTGGAGGCAAAACAATTTAATTTGCTAAGCAACAGGTAAAAATGTGGACTCCGAGATAACTCAGTGGGTAGACTGTTTGCTGCACAAACCTGGGGACCTGAGTTCATATCCCAGAATCTTCATGAAGCCAGACATCAAACCACACACATCTGTAAGTCCAGCTAGTTGGGGAAGGTGAGCAAGAGAATTCCTAGAAGTTCTAAGGCCATCTAGTCGGGCATACACAGGTCAGAAGAAAAAAGAGAATGCCTAAAACGGGAGGCAAGAACTGACGGCCACATTGTCCTTTGACTTTTATGCCTCAACATACACACACACACACACACACACACACACACACACACACACACACACACACACACACACACACACACACACACACACACACACACACACACACACACACACACACACGAACCCATGCACCCACACCATCCTTTGGAATGCTTTAACTTTTGTTTTGGCCTATGCTGCTAAAATTCCTTCCTAGGGTAATACATAAACATTGTCTACCCTTCCTTCTAAAGACCCAGTGACAAACCGAGTTGTGAGTCCCACAAGTTCACAGCAACCTATGAGTCTACTGGGATTATTTACAGAGCAATGGATGAGGGGTTAAAGTCGGGAACATAAATGACGTTAAAACACTCATATTGGAAGGTCTCTATCTACTTCAAAGGGAGGATGACTTCACTGTGGCTGTGTAGATGGAAAACTCTCCCTTCATCCTTCCCCAGATAGATCGTATACCATCTGGCCAAAACCATATGCAATTAGGGCAGAAATGCGTCCAACCAGTGTTGAGAGTGGATGAATACTCAGGTGACAGCCCCTTGCTCTTTCCCAGCCTCTCCTCTGAGGGAAAGGAAAGAATCAACAAGCCCAGCTGTGATTATATTTCATGAACAGCATAAACACATCTCCTAAAGGTGGTGGCAGCTTTGCCTGGAGGATGATAGCCCTGAAATTGACCTTTGAACATCACTGATGAATCTGGGTGATGGGTATGGAAGTTAGATTATTGATGAGAGGCCATATTCCCTTGACATCCTAAATTCACACAGTATCCAGTTTATTAGCAACCTGTCTTGTAAAATATAATAATTCTAATATTTGCTGATGTTTTATTTAATTCTTTATCTTCTGCTCTTATTCCTGCTTTGTTCTGGTATCTTGTCTGCCATTTCCTGTTGTTCCTGTTTGGAACTTACAAGCCATGACAGTTCTGTAGACTTTTTGACTGTACAATACAAGTGTTAATATAACAAACATATTTCAAAGACAGAAATTTGTTTCTTGGGGCTACAGAGATGGACCAGTAGGCAAAGTGCTTGCTATACAAGCATCAAGACCTAACGTTGGAGTTTAAGAATCCATACAAAGTCAGATATTGTAGCACCTGTATTTCTACTGCTCCTATGATGAGATTGAGGGTAAGGCCAGAAAGATGTGCTGAAACTCACAGGCCTAACAGCCTTGCAGCAGTGAATGACAAAAGACCCTGTCCGAAATGGGGTCAAAGATAAGAACATATACCTCAGGTTGTCTCTGAACTTTACATGCATGTACCTACACTCATGGACACACACACACAGTCATCATACATACAGAATAAGATCAGGAGGAGAAGGAAGGGATGCAATAGTGAGGAGGTTCCTTCCTCCACAGCAGAGGGCAAGGTAATATAATTTCCATCCAAGACAAATGTTAGACAAGTTTGCTTCAACATCCTGCCTTACTTCCATTTTCAGATTGAGGGGTTCCTCTGTTCTGGTGTAAGCCTACAGTGTGTATAGCCTTACTGTGTGTAATAGACTTGGCAGTTGTCCACTATGGTAGTGAGAAAAGAGTTGGTGGCCTGGTAATGCATTCACCCATCATACCAAAATAGAATAATCATTCAAGGGAGTACAGCTTGGAGTGCCACCTGCGGAGCAGGACCATGACCTTGAAAAGGATTTCTTCATTTTATGAGATCTACTTGTTCACTCATGCCAAGCCAAGTAGCTTTATGTACAATCCCTTCTCCTATAATTTGTTCTGTGCAAAAGAGGACAATGACCTGTGTATCATTCTGTGATGTTAGCATGAGATGCTGGCTGTGAATGTAATTTGCAGTTGTTCAATCTCTGTCACATAGGTCAGGGCAATGCAAACCAGGTTTATACAAAGCGTGGCTGTCTTGATTAATTAAAGGTCAGTCCAGGTCAAAGGCTGAGATCACATGCTGGCACACTACAGCTCTGTACTGGGTTATAGCTTTCAAAGCTGGAAGCAGAGATTCTCAGGCCATACTTGTGAGGTCCTGATGAACTACAGAGTGAGTGTGTATCACACACATGAGCCTTGCCATGTCAAAGACCCTAGTGCCTCCAACTGGTGGGTCCAGAAAAGTTCAAGAGCACAGATGCTGGCAAAGAGTTGAACTTTAGCTAAAGACACTGTTTTGTGTAAAGTATCAATTGCATCTTCCTCATCCAGGAAGTGAACAGTGCATGCAGAAATAATGAGCTGTAGTTCCCTTCTCCATGCCAACTAAGACTGCTCTCCTACAGAGACGACCTAGTGAAATTAGCTGACCCTTCCTGTTGGATATAACTAATGCATTGAGCTTCTGGGTTCTTTCTCGGTGTGTCTCCATCAGAGTGGGTGGCTTACCTATCCCCAGCTCTACTGTATGTGTGTCTGTTATTTATTCATTCCCTGCTATTCCGGTCAAGTCAATTCCTACGCCATGCAGATCATGTCACATACTAGTGAAGCCTTCCTATGAGAGACCAGTTTTCTGGTCTGTTAGTAGCTGTTTGTTTGTTTGTTTGTCTTTTCGTGGCTGGGATAAAATAGCTTGATGAAAGCAAGTTAAGGGAGAAAGCGTTTACTCTGGCTCACATTTCAGGGGTATAGGGCCACCCTAGTGCAGACCTGAATGCGGTACTGCAGCAGCTTAAAGCAGCTGATCCGAAAGAATCCACAGTCCGAACAGAGAAATATGAATGAATGCTGCTGCTCAGCTTCCTCTCTCCACTTACATTCCAGAACCCTAGCCACTGAGATCAGACAAGGTGGTCCAGTTAGGGGAACAAGATTCACAGGCAGGAAAAAGATTCAGGGACAGCTTCCATTCTAGTTGTTTGGGGGACCTAGGCCATGTTTGAGGTGAAAGAGGATGCTCCTACTCCTGCCATGACTTGATTTGCCAAAGGGTGATACTCAGGGGTCCCCCCCTTCTCAGAGGAGAAGGGGAGGGAGGGGAAATGGGAATGGGGAGAGAAGGACCTGGGAGAGGGGGTGCTGGGAAGAGATGAGGGATGATATTGGGATGTAAAGTTAATAAATAACAAACTATCCTTAATAGTGTCAGCGATTGGTTCTTTATCACTGGTGGTTAAGTCTGTTTGTTTGAGTCCCCATAGGCTCAGGTTAGTTGACCCTGTTGATCTTTCTGTGGAGTTCCTGTCCTCCTCAGGCCCCTCAGTCCTTCCCCCAACTCTTACACAAGACTCTCTGAGCTTCATCTAGTGTTTTGCTGTGAGTCTCTTCATCTGTTTCCACTGGCTGTTGGATGGAATCTCCTCGAAGACAGTTATAGTAGGCTCCTGTCTGTCACCTGCCTACTGTCACCTGCCTATGGATCCTGTTACCCTGGCAGGGCTGCTTTGTCTAGCCTCGGTGAAAGAGGATGCTCCTACTCCTGCTGTGACTTGATTTGCCAAAGGGTGATACTCGGGTCCCCCTCTTCTCAGAGGAGAAGGAGAGGGAGGGGAAATGGGAATGGGGAGAGGAGGACCTGGGAGAGGGGGTGCTGGGAAGAGATGAGGGATGATATTGGGATGTATAGTTAATAAATAACAAACTATCCTTAATAGTGTCAGCAATTGGTTCTTGCCTGTGGTATGGGCCTCAACTTGAGGCAGTCATTGATTGGCCATTCCATTTGTCTTTGTTCTATCTTTGTCCCTGCATATATTGTAGGCAGGACACTGGATTGATGGATTTGTGAGTGGATTCCTGTCCTTATCCCTTCACTGGGAGTCCTACCTGGATACAGAGGGTAGCCATTTCAGGATCCATATATCCCACTTCTAGGAGCCTGAGCTAGATCAGCCCCCACAGCCATCCTGGGGCTTCCATGGCTCACAGATCCCTGGCAGTCCGAGAGATGCCCCCTCACCCTTCATGATTCTTGATGCCTATTTTCTTATTTCTGGAGTTTCAGCCTTTGATCTGAATTATTTACTCCCACCACATCCTCGACATCCTAGCCTCAATCCATTTCACGTGCTCTGCCCACATTCCTGTTCCCAAGAGATGAAGTACTAAGCTGGCTCTTCTTCTGTTCATCACAGAGAAATTAAAAATTCCCTCAGGTGTGTGGGACAGGCCAGAGGGATGTGTTTCAGTTTACACGATCGTTCTCATTACTTGATGGTCAGAGGTGATAATACAGATAAAGTGAAAAGATATAAAAAAATATGTCTAAACTTGGGGTTAACAATTTGAACTATCCATGGGTATGTAGAAGAGGTAGTATAGATATTAGAAGCCTAAGACATCTACTTCATGGCATCCAGATCAGGCATATTCAATACTTAGTTTGATAATGGATAAGTTCATCTACACAAGTGGAGGTAAGGAGGTAGGGTGTGTGTGTGTGTGTGTGTGTGTGTGTGTGTGTGTGTGTGTGTGTGTGTGTGTGTGTGTGTTGGATACCTGTGGAAGACAGGAAAAATTCAGGTATTATTCAAGAAACTTCCACCTTGGTGACCAGTGAGCTCAGTGTTTCCATGTCTCTGTCTCCCTGCAATGGGCAACATTTATTGCCACACTGGCCTTTTCTATGTGAGTTTTGAGAGTAGAACTCAGTTACTCATGTTTACAAAGCAGACACTATACTGATAAGCCTGGTTATCTGTTACTCACATTTACAAAGCAGACACTGTACTGATAAGCTTGGTTAAGCCATTTTTATGTCAGTGAAACTAACATTCATTCAACTATTCACCAAACTGTTCAGCCTATATGGAGAGGAATAAATACAGTTCTCTCTAATATCTTCCCTTCTTTCTCGAAGTCCAAGCAAGTTTGGGGGGCCAAGCATCTGCATGAATGTTGTAAAGCTCTTGATATTTTAGCAACTTTACAGACTATGAAGTTATTTCATGATGTTTAGAAAACATACATTTATTTATATATTGTGTAGATGGTGTACATATAAGTGTTTGTGTGTATACAAGTGCAACCATTTCTGTGTTTGTGCGTGAGCCAAAGCAGACATGTAGCTCACAAAACAATGTATAGAATTCTTCTTTTACCACGTGGGTACTGGGAATCACTCTCAGGTCATGAGCATTTGCAACAAGCTCCTTCCCTTCTTGAGCCATATTGCCCATCCCTGAAGTCTTTAGTTACTATCATTTATTCCCAGTTTTCAGTCTTACCTAACAGCATCATCATCGCTGGCTAGTACCTTCTATGCTATTGTTGCTTAGAAATCAGAATCAAGTTCTGGAACCTTCATGCTACTAGAGAATATTTTTTTGAGAGTTTGTCTTTTTTTTTATTAGATGTTTTCTTTATTTACATGTCATACAATATCTCCTTTCCCAGGTTCCCCTCCAAAATAAATAAATAAATAAATTAATTAATTAATTAATTAATTAAATAAAAGCCAAAAACAAAAACAAAAACAAACCCCTGTTTCTCCCCCCTCATCCTGCTTACCACTCCACCCTCTCCTGTTTATTGGTCCTGGCATTTCCCTACACTGGAGCATAGAGCCTTCACAGGGCGAAGGGCCTCTCCTCCCATTGATGAACAATTTGGACATCCTCTGCTATACACATGCTGCTGGAGCCATTAGTCCCACCATGTATACTCTTTGGTTGGTGGTTTAGTCCTTGGGAACTCAGAGGGTACTAGGTAGTTCATATTGTTGTTAGTCCTAAGGGGCTGCAAGCCCTTCAGCTCCTTGGGTCTTTTCTCTAGCTCCTTCGTTGGGGACCCTGTACTCAGTCGAATGGATGGCGGTGAGCCTCTACTTCTGTATTAGTCCAGTACTGTTAGAGCCTCTTAGGAGACAGCTATATCATGGTCCTGTCATCTAGCACTTGCTGGCATACACAATAGTGTCTGGATTTGAAGATTGAATATGGGAAGGATTCCCAGGTGGAGAAGTCTTTGAATTGTCCTTCCTTCAGTCTCTGCTCCATAGTGAGTCTCTACAACTCCTTCCATGGGTATTTTGTTACCCCTTTTAAGAAAGAACGAAGTATCTGCACTTTGGTCTTCCTTTTTCTTGAGTTTCTTGTGGTTTGTGCATTGTACTTTGTGTATTCCAATCTTTTGGGCTATTATCCACTTATCAGAGAATGAATACCATGTGTGTTTTTTTGTGATTGGGTTACCTCACTCAGGGTGATATTCTGCAGATCCATCCATTTCCCTAAGAATTTCATAAATTAATTGTTTTTAATAGATGTGTTGTTTTAGTCATGGTTTCTATTCCTGCACAAATATCATGACCTTGAAGGAGGTTGGGGAGGATAGGGTTTATTGAGCTTACACTTCCACATGGCTGTTCATCACCAAGGAAGTCAGGACTGGAACTCAAGCAGGTCAGGAAGCAGGAGCTGATGCAGAGGCCATGGAGAGATGTTCTTTACTGGCTTGCTTTCCCTGGCTTGCTCAGCCTGCTCTCCTATAGATCCCAAGACTTCCAGCCCAGGGATGGCACCACCCACAAGGGGCCCTACCCCCTTGATCACTAATTGAGAAAATGCCCCACAGTTGGATCTCATGGAGGCACTTCCCCAACTGAAGCTCCCTTCTCTATGATAACTCCAGCCTGTGACAAGTTGACACACAAAACCAGCCAGTATATGAGTAGTACTCCATTGTGTAGATGTACCACATTTTCTGTATCCATTCCTCTGTTGAGGGACATCTGGGTTGTTTCCAGGTTCTGGCTATTATAAATAAGGCTGCTGTGAACATAGTGGAGCATGTGTCCTTATTACATGTTGGAGCATCTTCTAGGTATATGCCCAGGAGTGGTATAGCTGGGTCCTCTGGTAGTGCTATGTCTAATTTCTGGAGTTGTTTTGATTTGCATTTCCCTGATGACAAAGGATGTTGAACATTTTTTTAGGTGCTTCTTAGCCATTTTATATTCCTCAGTCAAGAATTCTTTGTTTAGTTCTATACTCTATTTTTAAATTTGGTTCTCTGGAGTCTATCCTTCTTCAGAGACTTGGAGTTTTTGTCAAACAGATCTTTTACTTGCTTAGTTAGAGTTACACCAAGGTATTTTATATTATTTGTGACTATTGTGAAGGGTGTTGTTTCCCTATTTTCTTTCTCAGCCTGTTTATCCTTTGTGTAGAGGAAGGCCACTGATTTGTTTGAGCTACTTTGCTGAAGTTGTTTATCAAGTTTAGGAGCTCTCTGGTAGAATTTTGGGGGTCACTTAAGTATAAGGTCATATGATCAACAAACAGTGATAGTTTGACTTCTTTCCAATTTGTATTCCTTTGATCTCTTTTTGTTGTTTAACTGCTCTGGCTAAGACTTCAAGTACAATATTGAATAAGTAGGGAGAAAGTGGGAAGCCTTGTCTAGTCCCTGATTTTAGTGGGATTACTTCAAGTTTTTTTCCTTTTAGTTTGATGTTGGCTATTGATTTTCTGTATATTGCTTTTACTATTTTTAAGTATGTGCCTTGAATTCATGATCTTTCCAAGACTTTAATCATGAAGGGATGTTGGATTTTGTTAAATACTTTTTCATCATCTAATGAGATGATCATATGTTTTTTTTTCTTTGAGTTTGTTTATATAGTGGATTTCCATATATTGAACCATCCCTGCATCCCTGGGATGAAGTCTACTTGATCATGATGGATGATTTTTTGATATGTCCTTGGATTCGGTTTGCAAGAATTTTATTGAATATTTTTATATCGATATTCATAAGGGAAATTGGTCTGCAGTTTTCTTTCTTTGTTAGGTCTTTGTGTGGTTTATGTATAAGAGTAATTGTGGCTTCATAGAACAAATTGGGTAGAGTATCTCCTGTTTCTATTTTGTGGAATATTTTGAGGAGTTTTGGTATTAGGTCTTCTTTGAAAGTCTGATAAAACTCTGCACTAAACCCATCTGGTCCTGGGCTTTTTTTGGTTGGGAGACTATTAATGACTGTTTCTATTTCATTAGCAGATATGGGACTGTTTAGATAGTTTATCTGATCTTAATTTAACTTTGGTACCTGGTATCTGTCTAGAAAATTGTCCATTTCATCCAGGTTTTCCAGTTTTGTTGAGTATAGGCTTTTGTAGTAGGATTTCATGATTTTTTGGATTTCCTCAGTATCTGTTTTTATGTCTCCCTTTTCATTTCTGATCTTGTTAATTAGGATACTGTCTCTGTGTCCTCTAGTTAGTCTGGCTAAGGGTTTATTTATTTTGTTGATTTTCTCAAAGAACCAGCTCCTGGTTTGGTTGATTCTTTGTATAATTCTTTTTGTTTCTATTTGGTTGATTTCAGCCCTGAGTTTGATTATTTCTTGCCTTTGACTCCTCTTGGGTGAATTTTCTTCTTTTTGTTCTAGAGCTTTCTGAGGTGCTGTCAAATTGCTGGTGTATGCTCTCTCCAGTTTCTTTTTGGAGGCACTTAAAGATATTAGTTTTCCTCTTAGGAGTGCTTTCATTGTGTCGCATAAGTTTGGGTATGTTGTGACTTCATTTTCATTAAACTCTAGAAAGTTTTTACATTCTTTATTTCCCCCTTGACCAAGTTATCATTGAGTAGAGTGTTGTTAAACTTCCACATGTATGTGGGCATTCTATTGTTTATGATGTTATTGAGGAGCAGGCTTAGTCTGTGGTGATCTGATAGGATGCAAGGAATGATTTCAATCTTCTTGTATCTGTTGAGGCCTGATTTGTGACCAATTATATGGTCAACTTTGGAGAAGGTACCATGAGGTGCTGAGAAGGTATATCCTTTGTTTTAGAATAAAAAGTTCTATAGATGTCTGTTAAATCCATGTTTCATAACTTCTGTTAGTCTCACTGTGTCTTTGTTGAGTTTCTGTTTCCATGATCTGTCCATTGCAGAGAGTGGGGTTTGAAATCTCCCACTATTATTGTGTGTGGTTCAATGTGTGCTTTGAGCTTTAGTAAAGTTTCTCTTATGAATGTGGATGCCCTTGCATTTGGAGCATAGAGGTTCAGAATGGAGAGTTCATCTTGGTAGATCATACCTTTGATGAATATGAAGTGTCCCTCCTTATCTTTTTGATCACTTTATGGTGAAAGTCAATTTTATTCGATATTAGAATGGCTACTCCAGCCTTTTTTTTGGACCATTGGCTTGGAAAATTGTTTTCCACCTTTGAGGTAGTGTCTGTCTTTGTCACTCAGGTAAGTTCCCTGTACGCAAGAAAATGTTGGGTCCTGTTTACATACCCAGTCTGATAGTCTATGTCTTTTTATTGGGGAATTGAGTCCATTGATATTAATAAGTATTAAGGAAAGGTAATTGTTGCTTCTTCTTATTTTTGTTGTTAGAATTGGAATTCTGTTCATGTAGCTATCTTATTTTAGTTTTTTTGGAAGATTACTTTTTTGGTTTTTCTAGGATGTAGTTTCCCTCCTTGTGTGAAATTTTCCATTTATTACTCTTTGAAGGGCTGGATTTGTGGAAATATATTATGTAAATTTGGTTTTGTCATGGAATACTTTGCTTTCTCCATCTATGGTAATTGAGAGTTTTGCTGGATATAGTAGCCTGGGCTGGCTTTTGTGTTCTCTTAGGGTCTGTATGACATCAACCCAGGATCTTCTGGATTTCATAGTTTCTGATGAGAAGTCTGGTGTAATTCTGATAGGTCTGCCTTTATACGTTACTTGACCTTTTTTTCTCACAGCTTTTAATATTCTTTCTTTGTTTTGTGCATTTGGTGTTTTGACTATTATGTGGCAGGAGGAATTTCTCTTCTGGTCCAGTCTATTTCGAGTTCTATAGGCTTCTTGTATATTCATGGGCATCTCTTTCTTTGAGGTTAGGGAAGTTTTCTTCTATAATTTTGTTGAAGATATTTACTGGCTCTTTAAGTTGGAGATTTTCATTCTCTTCTATACCTATTGTCCTTAGGTTTGATCTTCACATTCTGTCCTGGATTTCCTGGATGTTTTGGATTAGGAACTTTTTGCATTTTGTGTTTTCTTTGACTGTTGTTTCAATGTTTTCTATGGTATCTTCTGCACCTGAGATTCTCTCGTCTATCTCTTGTATTCTGTTTGATGATGCTTGCATTTGTGGTTGTTTCTGACTTCTTTCCTAGGTTTTCTATCTCCAGAGTTGTCTCTCTTTGTGATTTCTTGACTACTTCCATTTTTAGGTCCTGGATGGTTTTGTTCAATTCCTTCACCTGTTTGGTTGTGCTTTCCTGTAATTCTTTAAGAGATTTTTGTGTTTCCTCTTTAAGGGTTTGAATCGGTTTATCTGTGTTCTCCTGTATTTCTTTAAGGCAGTTATTCATGCTCTTCTTAAATTCCTCTATCACGAACCTGAGATATGATTTGAGATCCAAATCTTGCTTTTCTGGTTTTTGGGATATCCACGACTTGCTCTGGTGGGAGTATTAGGTTCTGATGAAGCCAAATAGTCTTGGTTTCTGTTGGTAAAATTCTTGCATTTGCCTTTCACCATCTGTTGATCTCTGGTGTTAGATGTTCTTGCTGTCTCTCATTGGAGCTTGTTTTTCCTGTGGGTCTGTTAGCCTGTGTCAGCACTTCTGGGAGATTAGCTCTCCTCTGGTAAGACCTGTGTGCAGAGGGCTGTGGATCAATCATCCCTCCTGAGACCTGTGGTCGTAACAAACCCTGGAGACAGGCTCTCCACTTGCAGGAAATATACAGAGAGGGCTGTGGATCTGTTGTCCCTCCTAGGTGTAGAGGGAGGTAAAAAGGATCCTGGGCTGGCTGTCCTGCCACTTCTGAGGCCTGTGCCTTCTGGCTGGTCCTACCTTGGAAAGTCAATTGAGAGAAAATGGCAGTCTCACCTGAGTCCCTGGGTTGGTGCACTCCCTGGAGGCAAGCTCTCTGCTTGTGGGGAAGGGGCAGAGAGGGTTGTGGATCTGCAGTCTCTTTTAGGTATAGATGGAAGTAGAAAGGATCCTGTGCTGGGTACCATGCCACTTCTGAGACTTGTGCCTCCCTGCTGGTCCTGCCTGAGTCCCTGTGTTGGAGCACTCCCTGGAGGCAAGCTCTCTCCTTTCAGGGAAGTGGCAGAGAGGGCTGTGGATCTGCAGTCCCTCCTAGGTATAGAAAGAGATAGAAAGGATTCTGTACTGGCTGCCCTGTCACTTCTGAGGCCTTGCCTCCCGGTTGGTCCTGCCCTGAAAAGTCAATGGAGAGAAAATGGCAGTCTCACTTGAGTCCCTGGGTTGGAGCACTTCCTGGAGGCAAGGTCTCCACTTTTGGGGAAGGGGCAGAGAGGGCTGTGGATCTGCAGTCCCTCCTAGGTTTAGACCGAGAATATTTTTTAAAATGATGATTCTTAGATTCTACTGCACCTAGTCCATTTAGTTGGTTTGTAATGCTTTCTGGTGTTTTTTAAAGCTCGCTATTTTATTACAACACAAGGCAATAACTCACAAACTATTTTCATAAGATTTATAGATTTAATATTTCAAATATGTAGAATTCAATTTGGGACTAGTATACAAAGAGAATCTAAACTTTCCCAAGTGTATAGCAAGGCTTTCTAACACCATTTAGGGAATCTTCTGTTTCTTTGTCTCATTTTGCTTTCTCCCCTGATATTTAAACGTTGTCCTTAATATCATACGTCTGGCTGCATCCCAGGCTCCCTTTGTTGTCACACTACTTGAGTTTCAGTGGGTGTGTAGGTATTAGCAAGGACCAGGACTGTTTCAAATGGTTTCTGGTCGTGTTTTGTTTTCCCTCCAGAAATGTTCTAGAACATGCTCTTCAGTTTCTGTTATCTGGTGTGCCATGCCATACAGAATCTGCCATTCTGGGTATAGAGAAATACAGGGTTCTTGCTCTCCAGACTCGAGCCCCACCTTCTAATCCTCAATTGCAGTTCAGATGACTTAGAGATCTAGAAGGGATTTGAAGAGTAGACTGTAGCCAGATGTAGGGAAGTGAGAAACTAGAATTTTTTTTTTTAATTTAAAAAAGCAAGAGTACCTGTCTATGCAGTTTACCACACTTGGAATCTGGGAGATATCTCTAAATTGTAGCCCCTAAGAACTGTATAGATAGCTTAGTTAGTGGCTAAGCAAGTACACTACACTTGGAAAGGACCTGAGTTCCATTCCTGTCCTCAAAGTGGGAAGCTCACAATTATCTGCAAGTCCAGCTCCACATCATCGAGTACCCTCTTGTGGATTCCCTGGAGGCCTGCACTCACACGCACACATGTACACATGAACATATGTACATACATACACAACCATAATGTAAATTAAAAATAAATCTTTAAATAATCAAGAAGGAAACTATAGTTACAAACAAGCTTCTTCACATGCCACATTTAACATTGCTTTGCTGTAAGTCCCTCCATGACTGGGCTATATGAAAAAATTTCCTTACGGACTACATCTTAGCTCCCTAAAGAATCCTATTAGTTTATAAGAGGAACAAAGGGAATTACAGAGTGGTACCAAATAGAGAGAGCACTTTTAGAGTGAAAATTTTCTAATGATTTATTACTCTCTTTAAAGATTTTATTTATATGTATGTGAGTGTTTTAACTTCATGTACATCTGTGCATGCCTTGTACGCACAGAAGGCAGAAAGGAGTACCAAATCCATTGGAACTGGAGTTGTGGATGGTTGTGAGCCGCCAGATGCGTTCTGGAAACCGAACCTGGACCTTCTTTGAGTGTTTTAAGAGCTCTCAATTGTTTAGCTATTTCACCTCTGAAAAATTCTTTCAAGGGAATAAAAACTTGTGAAAGAACACTCTCTATTGAACTGGAATTTCAAGGCCACAAGAATTCTATTCCTGTAAAATATCCACCTCATCTTACTTATAGATGAGCCCATGGATCACACAATCTAAGTAACTACTTCACAGAACCCGGTTTGGGGTCACACTAAAGATAAATGGGTTTTCTAGATCACTGCCTTCATACATAGTTTCATTTTTTACCACCCTCAAATTTATTCAGCTTCTTTATCAACTCTTTATCTACTCAACTACAAATTATATGCTATTTTTTGGTCCTCTTCTGTTTAGAAATATGTGAATGGATTAGTGCAATCATTTATGGCTTTCCATAGTTTAAATGCCATCTATTTCTTAAAATATATATAAAATATACATGGTATGTATATGTGTCTATTTGAATGTGTGGACATGTACCCATGTCTAAATGCAGTGTCCACAGATCCACCAAAGCCAGAAGAGGATGCCAGATCCCCCTGGATTTGGAGTTACAGGCAGTTGCAAGCCACCTGAGTTAGATGCTGGAAATCCAACTCAGATCCCCTGCAAGAGCAGTTTGGTCTTAGAACTTCTGAGCCATCTAATCCAAATACTTCTTTTTGGACTTTTTTCTAATTGTTCTAATGAACAAGAGACTCACCTAAACACCCCTGTCGCCTTTTAATTAATTAAATTAATTAACTAGTAGTATGTGTATTGGAATATGTGGGTTCACACTTTCCACTCCATGGTCCCAGGGATCAAACTTAGTTCTTCATGTTTGGCAGCACATTCCTTTGATCATGAAGACATATTGACTTCCTCCCAAATTTCTGTCTTTGTGTCTCCTGTTTCTATATCTTTTTCCCTGAGGAAAGCTAAGGTTATCCCCGGGACATTCACCTGCATGTTGCTTGTTTCTTAGTTATTGTTTAACTCAAATGACAGGGATCTGAAGCTGTGGATTTTGTTTGAGTCTATCCAGTGAAGGCAGTTCCTCCATGTGAATGCTTGTTACCCTCAGGTGAGAGCCAGGCTCTAATCATTATGTACTTCCTATAGAACCTGACTGAGCGGCTCGAAGTCCTTGAGGACTGTGCTTCTCAAACTTAAGTCCCAAATGTCACTACAATGCAGATGTGACCTCCTGCAGCCCCCTCAAGTTCCTGGTTCTGAAGACCTCAGATGGAGAAATTTGAATTTCTACAAAATTGGTGAATATATTGTTGGATCAGGTATGACACCGTGATAAACACTTTTGCAATAGCTTTCTTAAATGCAAGTACAGGAGGCTCTACTGACGTTTTTATTTTATGTGCATGCGATCGTGTCTGTGTGTATTTATGTGTGTAGGAGAAGTACACCTTTATATGCATCTATGTAGAGGCCACAGGTCAATGTCAGCTACTTTTCTAAATTTTCTAAATTCTTAATTTTCCACTCTATTTTGTAAATTAGGGTCTCTCACTGAACCTTGGAATCATTGATTCTTGACCTCCCTAGTGATAGAATTGCAGGCACATGCAGACTGTGCTTAGCTTGCTTTATTGATTGGTTGATTGGTTAATTGATTGATTGATTGATTGCATGGATTCTGAAGATCTGAACTCAGGTTTTCATGCTTGTGTGACAGGTAATTTTGACTGAGCCATCTTCCCAGCCTTGGTTGTTTCTAAAGATCATAATTGGGCTCCTCGTTAGACTGATTGGATCAAGATCTTTGACTTGTGGAGCGTTTCTGATAAAACAGAAATAACCAGCAGCCATAACTTGTAAGGTGATTAGAATGCACAAGCAGGGATGGAATCTCATTCTATGTAAATGGGAGACAGAAAGGCAGAGTCCTGGCCAGAGAGTGAATGGAAATGGAGAGGGACAGAAGGTCGAAGCCCAGGCAGTAACCTCACGAAGAGGTCTGAATCAGGGAATGAATCCTACAAATTTCTGAGTTTTTCAGTCACCCATATGGGTACCAAGTGAGTGAGCAAATCAGAGATGGTGCTAAACTAACAAGCTCCCAGCTGCTCCAGTCCATGAGCCACACTTTGTTCCCTCAAGTGTTGGTGGAGCCATGAAGACAAAGGCTTGTGCTAAGTGAAGCTTGCAGACAGTAAAAGTATGTGGAGCAAGATATAAGGGACACGTGAAGGGAAAAAGGCCCTCTACCTCAGAGACTATTTCATTTTTCCTATTGGCTGAGAGTCCAGAAACTTCAGCATAAAAGATAAAGCTAAGCTTGCCTAAAGAGAGGCCTTATGTTCCTGAAAACATCACCAACAAATGTTTAAACTGCAATGAATTCTGCTTGCTCAATGCCTGAATACTGTGACCTTTACTTTAACTGCCTTTCTTTCTTCTCTTATCCTTAAATCCAGACACTACATCTCATAAAAACCTCCTTACAATTCACATTTATAAAAGAGGAATTGTTAAAGATAAACAACTAAAATAGAAAATATATTTTCATTCTTTTAAACTTTATTTAATTTAAAACTTTGTTTAAACTTTAAACCTTGTTGTACATTACATTGTTTGAACAATGCACCTTAGACTGTGTCTTTGTGTGTATGTATGAGCACGTGCACACATTGTAGAGGTGTTATAGGTATGGCCTTTCCTCTTAAATCCTCACTTTTTTTATTTTCTTTCTTTTCCTATGTTTGTGTGTGTGTGTGTGTATGTGTGTGTGTGTGTGCATGTGCACCTGTTTATGCACACTCATTTGGCTAGAGAAACTTGATAACAAAACCTAAGGGTTCTTCTTTGCTTCCTCAATTTTGAAAGTCCAGGTGAGCTTTGCTGCACCCGACATTTTAAATGGGTTCTGAGTGTCTGAATTCTGGTACTGATGCTTGTGTGACAATCATGTTACTGACTGAGCCACACTCCAGGATTCTGTCTTTTTGCAGTGTGATGATCTTGCTAAATGCTTAATCTCATGTGTGTGCTATTGCTCATCTCTGCTTAAGAAATTCATTAACACTGCTTCATCCTGATTCATTCTGGAGTCCTTCTCTGCAGTGTCATCAAGGATGTGACTTGAACTGTGTTGAGGTGCTGGTTTATGTCTCCCTACAACCATTAACAGATCCAAGAAATCAACAGAGTGAACTATGGCTCATGGGCACATACCCAAAACTCCCTTAGGAATTCAAATATATGAGAGCATATATATATATGGAGAGAAAGAAAAGAGGAAAGGAGGGAGGGAAGGAAGGAGAGAGGGAGGGAGAGATAGAGTCCCTGTAGAGAAATTTCCTTACAGTCAGTAGGCTTAAGACATTTTCTGAAATTTTAGAGAAAGCATGCTGTCTTGCGAAGACTGGCCTAAATGGAGTATGTCATTTCCACATGATTGAAAAGGCAAGCTTGTGAGAAGAAAGAAAAATACATTTTCTAGAGACATCCTAATGGAACCCCAGAGAGATTCCATAAAAGCCTACGGGCTTTCACCATTTTTTCGACTGTCTTAATTGAGAACATTATTAGTACAGTCTTCAGCCCCCATGAAAAAAAAAAAAAGTCTGTTAACTGCCAAAAGTCAGAAACTCACAACTTGTCAACCTGCTGAGAATAAGCACCTGTGCAGTGTTTAGCTCTAAATGGGGCATCTGTGTCACATTCTGTCCTCCAAAAACTGGGGATCACAAGGGAGAAAGGGGAGAAAGGTTGTGAAAGGAGGGATGGGACATGCCAGAGTGAAATAGTTATCTTCTGGAGGTAACAGCGCTGTTGCACTTAAGTTATCTGCTATAGCTGTGGTTGCCTGCAAACGATGTATACAAAGGAGCCTAATGAGATGCTCCGCTGTAGAGGGAATTCAAGAGATCTCATCCACAGCCAAGGAGCTATTGACAGTCAATGGCGTTTTGGGGAGAGTCAGATTTCATTGGAGGTGTGCCCATTGGTACATTGCCCATGTACTGTGAGCATATTGCCCATGTGCAAGAGCCTATAGGAAATATGTCAACACTCTAAAAGAAGACTGGGGAGTTGGGCATGGTTATGGGTGGAATGGAGGAGGCAGGGAGTAAATGTGACACAAATATATTGTTTGCATAGAAAAAATTCTTGAAGAATGAATCACATTATATATTTTTATAAAAGTAAAAGAATAGGGCTTGCTTTATTGTCAGGATCCAGAATTAAATTCACCCTGTAGGACGTGTTCTGTGAGCATGTTGGGGGTCAGTGATGCTAACTTCGGGAGAGGCACCAGCTTCATGTAATCACCTAACCATATGTTCCACACATATTTCAGCTCTCAGACTTGGGGTGACTTTTACCTGCAACACACAGATCTGCAGGCCTATGTTCAAGTGATGGTGTCCATCACATTCTTTGCTCTATAAACACCAAGTGCATCTTTCCCATGTATGCTCTCCCAGGTCCATTCCTCCAGAGGGAGCAGATGACAGGGTTTTCAGTCTTTAGAGAGTTCAGGCAGGCAGGGACCACCCTCTGGCAGCTAGTTTTGTAGCTCTGGTTCATGGTGTAGTCCCCAGGCTCTGTGACAAAATAGTACCCTGGACTCAGGATAAGTTAACTGTTCCTGGGAATGTTGCCTAGAAGAGCTGACTGAGTGAGTTAGATCCTCCCACTTGCTTCAATATTCAAGACACGGCTTCTTGTGTTGTCCTGATAAACATGGGTGGTGGTGGGGGGTCACATTACCATTTATGATTTGAAAAGTATAGCTGTTAGGGTTAAGGCTAATTGTTAACTTGATAGGTCTAGAAGCATCTGGCATACAAATCTCTAGGAACATCTGTGAGAATTTTGAAGTTGGATTTACTGAGGTGGGAAGACCCTATGCCATGGTGCAGGGTCTTAAACTGAGTAAAAAGGAGAAACTGAACCCAGCATTAATCTCCCGCTGCTTCCTGACTGTGTTTGTATTGTGACAAGCTGCCTCTTGCCACGTCTTTCCTACTGTGATAGACTGTGAGCCACAATATGCCTTTCACTGTCAAGTTGTAAAATATTTCATCACAGCAACAAAAAAGCAACCAGGCAAATTCATGACTTCAAAGAAGTATGACCACCTGTATTGGAACCTCTGTTAAGTCTTGTATTGTTTTGAATGAAATTTTCTGCATTGATGAAGGTATTGGAACCCTGGGTCCCCATGTAGTAAGGCTGTGGGGGATATTGTGAAGCCTTAGGGGGTACAGCCTTGATGGAGGAAGCATGTACTGTGTGGGCTCTGGGGTTTGAAGCCTTCCTCCACTGCCAGTTCACATTCTGCTTTGGTCTTGAGTTTTGAAGTGTTCTTTCAGCTTTCTGTTCTGGCTGGCGTCTGCCACCATTCCCACAATTATAGACTCTTGCTTTTGAAGCAAAAGCAAACATAAAGTCATACTTCCTTTTTGGTCATGGAGTTTTGTCACAGCAGAAGAAAATAACTAGTATATTTTTACATATTGCTAGTTATACAGCATTAGCTTGACAGATGTAGTTATTTATAATAAATCTTGAGGTGAGAGTAGTCTCTATTATTCTTATAGGCTTAATTTGGATCTGAAGTGTCCTTTTGAGATATACAATAAGAAAAATGCTTGTAAGGATAGAGACAGAGAGAGGAGTGTTGCGGCCAACAGCACAGGGAGTCCTGAAGCTCTAGAAGATAAAGGAGTCATAGAACATGATCTTCTCTAGATCCCTAGTAGAAGATTGTCTGAGAAGATGTCAAAAAGTGTCCTTCCTGGCCTGATAGTGACCCAGTGTCAGAAACAAGGAATTGTGCCCAAGGGCAGTAATCAAGGAATTGAAACAGGAGCAGGGACAACTTTATCATCACAGAAAAATCTCTCTCGCTCGCTCTCGCTTTTGCTCTCACTTTGAACAATCATTATCTGTCTGTGTAACCTTAGGGACTGATGGACTTTGTAAGCCCATCTACATTGTCATCCTTAACTGCATAAGCATCCTGGGAGGGGTGGGGACTCTTTAGCTCTGCCCCCTTCAGCTCTGGTAAAGGTAATCACATATGCTGGGAGATGAAAAGTGCCAAGTCCATGTCATACCTAGAAGACATTCCACAGTACACTCCCGTGGCAGGCTGGTCCAGTTCATACACTGATGTTGGGCTTCAGTTCTTCAAGGTTAAGAATACATAAGCTTTGTTTCTGAAAGCATTGAATCTGTGAAAATTTGTTTTAGCAGTCCCCACTTTTACAATGAACATGTCCTGGTAGCATATAGAAGAGAATGTAGAATGCTGTCTTGAA
>NW_022196891.1:21110128-21118810 GCF_008632895.1 Mastomys coucha | reverse complement strand
GTGTGTGTGTGTGTGTACATCCTTCTGTTTTGTCAAGGAAGCTTATGCAAGTAGGTTCTGAATATATCAGGCCCCCTTCGTCACCTCTCTTTGAACTGTGAGTCTAAATGAGTCAGTAGAGCTTGGAGTCAGGGGAATTCTCCCTGGTCCAATTGATGAGGAGTTGTGTCAATGTGCAGGTCTGCAGTCAAGTTTTTAAATTAAAACAAGCCCCTGTGGACTTCATGAAATGTTAGACATTACAAAGAACATTTGAACTGGGAATCACTGTACACTGGCCTTTCTGTGTAGGGAATAATGCCAATTTCTCATCTCTTAAAACAGGTACCAGGAAAGATTCGGTTTCTTGGGGTGGAATGCCACGGCCTCTGGTTTCATTTCTAGCATTCTGGTTGATGTTATGACAGTAAACCTAGTACCACATCTGCCTGCTACCCCACACTCCATGTATTCGTTAGGTTCTATATTTCAGTGATAAAAATACCTGATTAGAAGGAACTCAAGGAAGAACTGAGCACAGGGAGAGGGCACAGTCCATCATCCAGGGAGCTACGACATCTAAAGCATGAGGTAGCTGTTCACAGTGTAGTCACAATCTCAAACAAAAGACATAGACTCCTGGGCTCAGCTCACTTTCTCCTTTGCATTTATCCCAGGATCCTCACCTGTAGAATTGTGCTGCCCACAGTTAGAAGCTTATCTTCCCAACTCAGTTAACTCAGTCTGGAAAGTTACTCAAAGGACATGGCCAGAGGTGCATCAAGTGATTCTATACTCTCTTAAATTGACGTCAATATTAACTATTGCATGCACTGTGGGATAATTACTTTTGTTCCTTTTTCAAATATCACTGAGTAAAAAATTGAGAGACTGCCTAGATTGGCATATTTTCCCATCCCTAGTATGTAGTGCTGTCGAGGTTCAAGCTGTCTCTTCTGTACACACAAATGAACTAAGCTCAACATGAGGTTGCATTTCTGCACTTACCTGGGTTGCAGGCAGGTGAGCAGCCTAACCCGATGACAGACAGGTGAGTCCTGGGAGGGCTAGTGTCTCAGCCAGGCATATAGTACTTGACCCCTACTGTCCTCTCACACACGCGGACATACTCAGAGCTAAAAGTTGCAAGGAGGGAGAACCGCCAGCTACTGGGAGACATCTAAAACTACTTGAAATAGAGAAAGAAACAAAAATCAGTGTAAAATCCTACAAAGAGAAGGAAACTTAGCCTGGGAAGTTCTGGAGCCCAGAATACAAAGGACACACCTGAGAAATCGGTGTTCCAGGCATAATTTAGAAGGTAAATCCTCATAATCTTAAGGCCAGCTCCAACATCAGGATACACTAAAAATATTCCACCAATTTTTAAAAATCAGGATATTTCAGTGAGACGGTGATTATTTTGTTTTCACCTTGAATAGAATTTGGAAGGTCTAACAGCATTTAGCCTGCCTTCACATATTTCTAGAATCTTGGCCATGGCTTCCTCATCTCATTTGGATGAAAGCTGTCTAGCAGTGGATGTTTCAGGGGATGAGGGCTATGGGGGAGGAGAGTGGGAAGCTGTTCTACAAGGAACATTGGTACTTAGGTGAGTTAACCCTTCAAGGGAATGGTGGAATGGTTCTGTGTCCTCAGAAATGGATGCAAAGTTCTAAAATTAATGTTGGTTTTGTTTCTATCCTGGTCTCCCATTTTGTACCTTAGTCTACTTACTACTTTGTGTTAGACCCTGCACTGTCAGCTTGTTAGCATAGCACCACTTCTGACTCAAGTTCCAGCTCTTTGTATTTAGTTTCCTTGTTATAGTAACAAAACGTAAGGCAAGAAGCAGCTTTTGGTGTGTGTAAAATGGGGATAAATATAATGCTTGCTCCTAGGGATTTAAAGACCAATAGATGATAACTACATAGTACAATGCCTGGGATATAATGATCTCTTAAATATTCACTATTACTGTGGTTATTTTATTACTTTGAAAGGCTCTTTGGTTTGTTACCCATGAACTTACCTATTGGAAGATTTTATCAAACAACAAGTGACTGGGTGACCACAATGACTAGAAACAATGGAAAAGTTTCTTACTGCTATACCACAGTAACCTTTGGAAAAAATGGAAAGTGTTTAAAGAAATTGCTTGCTAAACTTCTGTATGGCTTCAGGAAAAAAAATATGTTTCATTTTCCAGCAGAGAAGTGGCAGTTAAGGAGAGTAAAGAGCACCAGGGAGTTTAAATAGTGTACTTGTCTGATCGGCCCAGAAATAAGGTTAACCCTTCATTGAATGCTACTGTTTGTTCCTGGATATGAATTTTTTCTTTAAGGAAAGCTACAATGGCTTATAGGAGGCTAGGAAGATAGCTCCATGATTAGGAGCACATTCTACTCTTGCAGAAGATAGAATTTCAATAATTAGCAACTTATGGGGCAGTTTTCACCCACTTATATCATGCATGCAAATACATATGCATACATTTAAGCATAATTAAAATAAAATGAAAAAAGTTGTTGTATAGAAGCAAAAAAGCCTGCTGTCTTCTTTGTGCCCTTTGCTATTTGCCGCAGGTCCATTTCCTCATCAGATGTAATTTTTCTCCAGCTAGCCCATCTTTTGGCAAAGCCATTCCTTTCATATTCCGTCTACACAATTAAATATGTTCTATGGTTACTTTTTGCATCTCAAGGTGAGGCCCTCCATAGGATCTAATTTTTTTTTCTCACTGCAAACAAGATGTTTCACAGAAGCTATAGATCAAGACTCATTACAAAGGCATCTCATTATTTTTAATGAGTAATTCCATTATTTCTGGTTCTACTGAGAGCAGGACATAATTCTGTCAAAGCAAAAATGCTTGTTAAACTTTGGTGGCCAGAAACATGACTTTCAGTCAGATTTAGCAGCACTGCTTATTAAGTTTAATGACACAATCTCACAGGTTTATGAGGGCTTCGCAAGGGTGCCTGATGCAAGATGCATACTTCTATTCAAAGAATAATTAGGTATGTAGTAATCTACTGTGATTTGCATACTTGTGCCTCTGAAACTTCTTTGAATATGAGTTAGTTTTACTAACTATTCTCATTTTGAAGATCAATGGACTAGTGAAGGCGTTTCAACTGTTAAAAGTGTTAGTGAAATCCAAAAACAGTGCCAGAACTTGGGGGAGACTTTCAATCTTATTTTCTCTATGAACTCTGTGACACATCTATCGTTGACATTTAGACAGTTTGTCCAAAATGTCATGAAAATAAGATTAAGGGAATAGAAAGAAAGCAAGGGTGCTACCTGTCTATTTGTAGAGAAGAAGAGAAAGTGGCTTGCAGAGGATGTCAAAGAAGGGAGATGGAGTAGGAAAGAAAGAAGATAGTCCATAGGCATCCCCAGCACTAGATCATAGGTTTAAAACAACTGCAGCTGTATCTCCACTGGTATCCATATAGACTTCCAGGAGTGAAAGATAAACCATATGAAATGAATCAGGAAATTAAGCTCTTTTATCACCTTTCCCTATATCACAACTTCACAGATAGATGCTTTATTCATAGAACAATTGCTGTGCATAATATGTTTGTTTGTAAGAATTGGTAAGGAATAAGGAAAAAATGTGCTTACGATAGAAAATTGGCCGTGGTTCATGTGTTAGAGTACTTGCTGAGGTTGCCATGGAGTTGATCACAAAACCAGGTGTGGTGATACAAAGCTTTTGTCTCAATGCTCCAAAGCTACAGGGAAGATGACAAGAAGTTCAAAGCCATCCACTACTACATACCAAGGTTGATTGACACGATACTTACTCTGTTTTAAACAAAAGTGTGTCTATGTCTGTGTGCTTTTGTATGTTTGGAGGGTATGGATACTTAAACCTCAGGGTAGTTCATATTTTTATTCTTTTAGTATTTAGTAACAAAATAGAAATAATTATGGTGCCTACCTCCATAATTTTAAAACAATTTGGTTGTATTCATTCGTTGCGTATTTTATGTGTTCAGGCATGTAGAGATCAGAGCACAGCTTTCAGGAGTCTGTTCTCTTCCAGCAAGTGGACTCTGGAGATGAAACTTAGCTCGTCAGCATTAGCAGCAAGGCCTTTTGCCTACTGAGATATTTTGCCAGCGACCTTCTATGGTTGTCTGCAAAGCCTGGGTAAAAAGAGTGGATGGAACCCCAGCACCATGTGTGTTGAGTGATGGTTGGGGATTCTGTAGATAGTAGAATGATGAGAAAAGGAGAAAATAGAATTGTAAGAGAAGTCACCTTAATACAGTGTAATTTGATGGTGCTTCCTTCTAGATAATGATATGCTCAAAAAGAACAAAGAATCACTCAGCTTAAGGTGTCAAATCCATTTCAAAGAAAATAGAAACAAAAAATATAGAATCTGGAGAATACTTAAGCACGATTTTTCCAAAGATAGATGAATCAGTCTATCATCTATCTATCTATCTATCTATCTATCTATCTATCTATCTATCTATCTATCTATCTATCTATCTATCTATCTATCTGTTATCTATTTATTTCTTATCTATAATTTATATCTGTCTGTCTGTCTGTCTTTGTATCTATTATCTGTCATCTATCTATGATGAGTCACTTAGCTATGTATCTATCTAGCTATCAAATTGTGGTACACACACACACAGGCACACACACACACACACTGGTATTTATGTGTGATTATGTGAACGTGTGCATGCACACAGAGACCACAGTAGATAATGGGTGCTCTCCTCTATCGCTCTCCACCTTTGAGTTTTTACTTTAAGGGAAGACCTCTCTCCCTGAACTTAGAGCTCACATTATTTTCAGCTACACTGGAAGTCAGCAACTCCCAGATGTTATCTTTTCTCCTCTTGGGTTGCAGGTGTGCACAGGATGTCTGTTAAGCATAGTTTTTGTCTTAAAACTTTGTGGAAAATGTTGGAAAACACAATTTTTTTTTTTATGTAGGCAGGTAATACATCAAGGTCTTCTAGGGGTCAAAAGTGCACAACAGATTAATGGTAGAAGATAGGTACAGATTAATAGATATAACTGATTAATAGGTACAAGATTAATAGGGAGAAGATTAGTGATGATTATATATATATACACACATGTGTATATATATATATATGTGTATATGTACACATATATATATATATAAACTTGTATATTTTTTGAAAATCTATTTTACTTTTCTTTACATGTTTATGGCATCTTTATGTGTGGCAGTATATTTTCTTGAGTACAGGGATCCGTGAAGGAAGAAAGGGAAGTCAGGTCCCCCCAGAGTTGGAGGCACAGATGTTGTGAGCATCCAAAACTGAGTGCTGGGAAATAAAGTCCACTACTCTGTGAGAGCAGTCAACACTCTCATGTGTTAGGCAGTTCTTCAGCCCCGGGACTGCATCTATTAAGGTGAAGAAGATGATAAAACGTTTCTTAGAAAATCATTGCAGCTTATTTAATCCATGTTTCCATTTTGCCCTATGGCCATTTAAATAGATTTGAATTTTCATCCGCTTTTTAAAAATTTAAACCCAAATAACACAAAATGGGCATTTTTCTTAGTTATATGTTAAATCAGTCCTTTCCATTTCACTATACCTAATGAGTCATAATTCAGCTTTTCTGTTTAAAATATTAATATGTTGGTCATTAGTTGGTATTATTTCAACTTTTTAAATTGCTTAAATAAATCCAAGCTGTCAACTCTATATACTAATTATTTTCAGTGTTTTTTCTCTTCACTATAATTTAAAGTCATAAAGTAAAAATAATTTAGTTTTTTATGCATAGTTTGAGAGTAACCAAATGTTACAAGGCAAGGTGTAATTAGTACTTATTGCTTTTGCCAAATAACATGTTTCTAAATCTGATAAAGCTTCTTTGTGTGTGTATGTGAGACCAACAGATTGAACAATGCCTAGATCAGATGTGTCGACATGTACCAAGTGGCTAAGCTTCTCTAGGCTTTATGACATCTAAGCATGGTTTTATTCCTGTAGAATGAATTTTGGCTAAAGAACTTACCCATTAATTTGCTGCGTGAATATTCTTTAAATATCTGCTAATTTCAAAACAATACACTCACTTCTACAAGGTTTATAACTATGCACAGCATTTCAAATATTTGTCATTTAAAAAGTTTGCTATTTGAAAATTTTCATATATGTATACAACGCCTCTTGTGTGTATCTGGCCCTACTACCTCCCTCCCATTCCCACTTAATACTCCCGATGTTTCTAGCTCCCTATGTTGTGTTCTTTCTCTTGTTTGTTCTTTCTAACACACTGAGTCTAATCAGTACATGGATATGGGGTCATCCATTGGGACATGGCAATCTAGCAGCAGCCATACTCCCATGGAAAAGTTTCTCACACCCAACAACCAAGAAACAAGATGCTGGAACTTTAAATTACTTTTAGACATTTTGAAATTGAAATGCAGTTACCTTATTTCCCGGCTACACATTCCTTCCCCTAAACCCTCCCATGAACACCCTCTTGCTCTGTCTCAAATTCATGGCCTTTTTGTTCTTTTTCTTTAATTGGTGTGTGTGTGTGTGTGTGTGTGTCTATGTATTCTTACTAAACACAACTTGCTCAGTCCTTATAATGTTGTATGTATGTATGTATGTATGTACGTATGTATGTATGTATGTATGTATGTATGTAATTTTAGGGCTGATCATTTGATATTGCATTACTAATTTTGGGACTCTTCCCTCCCTGGTGAAGATTATTTCTCCTGTTTTCATTATTCCTTAGATGCCTGTAATTATTTGTATAGTGATGGGGTCCCTTGAGATGTCCCTCTTCCATGTTAGCATCTATTGATGTTGTCCTTGCTAAGGTCTTGTTTGGACAGCAATGTTCTTGTGCAGACAGTCACTACATCTGTCAATTCTCATGTCAGGTTCAGAGGTCAGCATTTCACAGGTCCCTCACCATTTTCTGCTTCTTATAATACTGCTACCCCTATTCTGTGAGGATTTTCAATTTGTTACCTTGAACAATTTTGTGACATAAGCTGTATTGATATAAACTACCACCAATAGTTAAATAATTTCCAAGTAATGGATTTTAATGGATGTAAAATACATGTAATATATGTTTGTTTGTTGTGTGTGTCAAGAACATTTTATATATGTGATACATGTGTGCCATATACAAATATGTCCCAATTAAAAATTGTGTGTATGTTATTCAAATTTCTATCTGAAATACCAGAGACAATTAACTTTAAAAGATACAAATATTATTTTGGCACACCTTTCCTTCATGGTTGACTGCACTACTTTGGGCATGTGTAACAGGGCAGCAGCAGGTGGTAATGGTGTATGGTAAAGGGAATATGCTCATTTTATGTCTGAGAACTGAATGTGAGCAAGAAGAGAGGGTTAAGGTTCCATTGTTCCCTTCAAGGGCATGCTTCCAATGCCTAAAGACCTCATACTAGCCTCACTCCATGAACATGCATTACTTCACAGTAATTCTACAGGCTTGAGGACAGTTGTTCAAAATCTCTCTCTGTCTCTCTGTCTCTTTCTCTGTCTCTCTCTGTCTCTCTCTCTTTGTGTGTGTGTGTGTGTGTATGCGTAGGCTGAGGCCTCTTGGGAATATTGGAGGATGGGAATAATCAAAATATACTATATAAATATGTAAGGATTTCACAGAATGAATGAAAATTATTTTTAAAAGAAAGAATATTGGACCATGTAAATATAATTCATGGATATAGAACTACCATATATCCATGTAGTAGACTAGAAAACTCATGGCCTATTGACATAAAGAACATGTTTAGGTAGTCAATAGGGTCCATAAGGAAAGGAAGTTTAAAATAAGATTTTTTTTCATAGTATTTGGAACTACATTTCACAGGCAGTGAAGTTTGAGAAGGAAGAGGAAGGACTATTTATGCTAAAATAACTTAGCTAAGGGAATGATCTAGTTGGATGCATAGGGACTGTAGTACATGCTGATTTTTAAAAATTTATTCAGTATTTTCTTTACTGGGTAAAGAAGTAATGGGCCCCAAAAATGGATAAAGCAAGCACCACTTCCCCTATATATCTCATAGTTTGTACCATAAATGTACATTGAGTGGAATTACCTACCATCCCATTTAGAATTTGTCAACATACTAATGGCTGTCAGGAAATAGAATGCCTCTGCAAGGAAAGACGTGTCATAAAGTTTCAAAATGTGTCTTACAAAATGCACAGAGAAGAGGCCACATAAATTTTTTAAATTTTCACATGGAAATAAGAATTAAAACTATAAAATTCAAATTCAGTAAGAAACAATTGATTTGGGCAGCTGCCTGAGATTTCTGTGAACTGTTGTCTGGTATATCAAATGCAGAGTCTGTCACCAGCTTATAAAAATATCCTTCATACTAAGACAAAACAATAGGGTGTGAAGTTGGACTGATTGCTTTATTTATTTAATCTGAGTTGGTCAAATATTCATTGTAGGCATTGCATATTTTTTTATACTTGGAGGTTTTGTTTTGTTTTGTTTTTGCAGAAACTCATTTTATTAGATATTTTCTTTATTTACATGCCATATGATTTCTCCTTTCCCAGTTTCCCCTCCAAGAACAAACCCCTGTTGCCTCCCCCCTCCCCCTGCTTTCCACCCCACCGTCCCCCACTTATTGGCCCTGGCATTCCCCTACACTGGGGCACAGAA
>NW_022196891.1:21074341-21109367 GCF_008632895.1 Mastomys coucha | reverse complement strand
CCATTTCCCTAAGAATTTCATAAATTCATTGTTTTTAATAACTGAGTAGTTCTCCATTGTGTAGATGTACCACAATTTCTGTACCCATTCCTCTGTTGAGGGACATCTGGGTTGTTACCAGCTTCTGGCTATTATAAATAAGGCTGCTATGAACATGGTGGAGCATTTGTCCTTATTACATGTTGCAGTATCTTTTGGGTATATGCCCAGGAGTGGTATAGCTGGGTCCTCTAGTAGTACTATGTCCAATTACTGGAGGAACCGCCAAACTGATTTCCAGAGTGGTTGTACCAGTTTGCAATCCCACCAGCAATGAAGGAGTGTTCCTCTTTCTCCACAACCTCTCCAGCATCTGCTGTCACCTGAGTTTTTATCTAAGCCAAGCCAATATGATGCTATATTGAATGTCAATGACTGCTTTCTTTCTAAAGAAAAGAAAAATTGAAGATAATAGACAGGTAGATAGATAACATTGGAAGACAAAAAATGAAGAAAGCCAAATAGTATCAAATATGAGCTAAGTTATGTCTCCAACAAGTGTCAGAGCAGCAAACATGATCGAGAATAGAACATTCCCTATAGCATGGTTCTGCACCCACTATGTATTCTGACTTTCAGCCTTTGGAACTACAAATGAGATACTGTAATTCTAAGTTGGACAGTTTATTGTCTGAGGAGGAAGATAAAGGAACTAATGCATAGGGAAGGAAATGGATGAGTCCCTGTGTAATTGTCTTTGTGTACCCATCACCAATAAATGTGTAGTATTTGTATTAAGAACATTTTTCTCAGATGCGTTTAATATTTACAAATTACGTGTTCCAATTGGGGACAGCTATGACTTATTTTCAAGAAATAGTATGCTCTGCTTTTGATTATGATTCCTTATATCACATGGAAAGAAATATGTGGAAAAATCTAACTTACTGGCAGTAGTGATCTAATATCCCCTACAACCTTGGTTTAAGGCTCTAGAAAAAGAACCCTATCTGGATCACAAACATGGAAAGGTTTTTTTTTCAATATCTGATATGGATTGGCAAAATTTATTATTGTAGGGGTTTAGAAGTGTTAAAATTGAACTTGATTCATAACACTGAGCCTTCCTAGAAAATTACCTGTATTTGCAGGGGAAGTTCTGTGTTTCTGGTAGGCAAAAAAAAAAAAAAAAAAAAAAGAAGGTTTTGTAGGCAGCGAGCTTGAACTTTACTGCTCCTCTTAGTGCTGTTGAGCTAGTGACTCAGCAAATGAATAATTTCCTTAAAATAGATTGTAAGGTCTCTGAGTTATGCAACTGGCATTTGTACTTTATTCACTTGTAAGTACCAAGTTGCAAATAATTTTAATTATGAAGTTTATTCTATTTGTGTTTTCTGATAAATGACCTGTAACTTTTACGATTAGATGATAGTCTAAGAAGTAAGAGAAAGGACGTCATTTGAATTTTAAATCTCTACCCCATCACATAGGTAATGAATATTTAAAGATGAACAATAAGGTTAAGTTACACTTTTGAAAACTACTCCTGCTTATTAAAATCAGAATGATAGAGACTTGACCTTTAAAATAAAAGACAGAGTTCCAGATAAGGTTGTGGTTGTACATTATAGTTTCTAGAAATTTCAACCCAGATGATATATACCCATTCTTCATTTCTTTGAAAACCCAGCAGCTAAATCTGTGAGTCCGATGACTGCTCTGCAGTGATTTTATGGTGTGGGTGGCTCTTTCCCATCCATGTCAATTCCCCCAAAGGTGTATAATGTCTGACCGCCAGCAATGCTTGGCTTGGCATTTGAAATTTATCCACTCAGCATATGATTAACTACCGGGGACTCTGGAAAGACTGCGGGCTGCTTAGTTTTGCTCTCTTCAGGTCACAACCTTTGTTGGGCACTGTGTGCAGAAAGAAGAGAAATACAGGTATGTTCTTTTTAGAGAATCTTATTTTGCAATAGCAAGGACATAATATACATAGTAGTTTTTCCACATTGACATCTATGTAAAAATATGAATTTTTGTAGTACGAGAGGTTGCCATGGCACACTCATCATATAATTTAAAGAAGATAGGTAAACTAAGGGAGCGAGATGTGAGTGAGGGCTCAGACAATAGAAGTCAAAACAGGTTGTGAATTCGCTCACTGCTCCTCACCTCATCACTGACAGAGAGTAGCTAAGTTACTCAGAGTGCCCAGTTTCCTTGACACGCACATCTCATTCCTTCTGCCCCAAAGTGGTGTCAATCAATCTTCGATGATGTAATGAAAGTAGGAGATAGAGGCTGGAAAGACAGCTCAGTGATTGAGTGCATACTACACTTGCAGAAAATCTGCATTTGTTTTCCAGAACCCACATTGAATAGCTTTCCCTACCTGTAGCTCCAACTCTAGGGCATCTGATACCCTCCTTTGGCCTCAACAGGCACCTACACATATATACACATAATCTGCCCTTAATATAATTAAAAATAATGAACTAAATGTTCATTTTAAAGGTAAGAGAGAACTACAAGGGCATGTACAAATTAATCTTGAGTAACTAGGGAGGCAGAGAAGAAAGGACTCTGGGCACTTTACATGAAGGCACACCACGAAAAGGTTTTTCTTATCTAGGATCATTAAGCAAACACCTTTTACTCAACAAAATAATAACTCAGAGTCAAAGAGAATTGACATCTAATGAACCCAAGTGTAATAATGGGAGCTTAATCACAAAGAACTTGGCTTCCCACTTGGATTTAATTCTTAGGACTCACACTGGCTAACTTCTCAGTGGACTGGGCTAATGCTTGCAAAATAGAGAATAGAGCCCTTAACAAAAGGGGCTCCTGTTAAGCCATAGCAGTTATTACTAATGAAAGCTTACAGGAGGATAGCTTAGAGAAGCAGTTATGTGACAGGGGTACATCCTAATTTGCTCCCCTGGTAGTGTGAGGAAACATTATGATCAAAATAACTTAAGGAAGGAATGGTTTGTTTGAGCCAAGTTTCCTGGAGTCGAGCCAACCATTTATTGACATGGGTAAATTTCTACAACACCATAGAGGTTAACAGCTATAGAGGATGATAGTAAAATTCTACAACAGAATCTGGAGTTTTGAGTGAAGGAAGAATGTTTCCATTTGTTGAATGGCAAACCAGTTAGGATTAACACTGATGTTCTTATTATGCTCCAGATTGTAAAGTGAGACACTGAGAGACATCCATAGCATGGACTCCAGTCAAAACCAATACAGTGTTAGCTGTCAAAGAGTAAAGAGTCCCTGCTCCCCTAATGGGAAAGGGAGTGTGATATAGTCAGTGGAACTCAAAGGTGGGGACATGCTCCTCATATGTGGAAGGCCCTCAATCTCATTCTCTACACAACAGTCAAGTAAATATTCATTCAAAATTTAAGTATTTTTCCCATGGAATTACAGAAGAATAATCTACTCATAGAGAAAATAATTATTTCTCCAAAGTATGCATATATACTGTATATATTTTCCAAAAAGCATTTTCCTCAATGGGTAGCTACTTATTGCTTAAACTTTTGTCTGCTAGGAGACTATATACCCTACCTTTGAGGTCCCAAAGTAGCCACACACACTAGCAAGAAAAGCAAGAAAACAGCTCTGTTCAACATCTCAGTAAAATGGGGAAGGAGATGAGGGTATGGCTGAGTAAAAAAAATATTAGCCTAACATGCATTAGAACATAGGTTTGATCTCCATACAGCTTTTTAAAAAATATCCCCCCAAAGTCTGCTATTTATGTTCTGTTAGGTTATGGTTCAAAATATAGTTGCTCCCTGTCATGGTTAGCTTGATTGACCCAACTTAAAAGCACATGGGAAAAGATCTTAATGCAGAGTTGTCTAGTCAAGTTCAAGCTCTAGGAAAGTATGTGGGAAGTTGCCTTGATTATTGCTTGCACAGGATGTAAGGTCTACCTGAACTGTGATGGCACCATTTCATGGGCTATGCCTTGCATAAGACTAGAGTAGGGTAGGTGAGAGGCAAACAAGCAGTTAGCTTAAATGTCTATTTCTCATTCCTCCTGAATATGTATGTGATGGGACTAGCTGCTTGAGATCCTGCCTTGACTTCCCCACTATGATGGACTGCAATTTAGAAGTGTAAGTAGAATAAACCCTTTGTTCCTTGCATTGCTTATGGTTAGGATGTCTTATTAGAGTAGCGGAAAGGACATTAGAACACAGCCTTGTGTATATTATCTGTGAATCATTTTTTCTTGTATATTGTTGACACCTTTCTACTGGCAAATAAGCTACTTCTTCAACTTGTCCTAGGAATGAATGGAGGTGAGAAATATAATGAATAAAGGAAGCATTGAGCTTGTGACGAACTCCCTCTCAGTGCATGGGGCTTAGCTCTTCAAAGGAAGGAGAAAACCTAGTGTGGATATTGCAACTTCCCTTCAAAGACAATGCAGTTGGTGACCTGAGAGTGCTCAGGGCCCCTTATGGAACATTCATGCTTGGTGAACCCTAATTCTATACTAAATGGAGCTCAGGGAAGACTGAGAAAATGCTGCTACAAAGGTGGTAAGATTTCAGAAGGGAAGAACACAAACATAAAGGTATACTTTGACAAAGAATTAAAGTCCAGCACGGCTGTTCAGAATGCAATCTAAGTTTAATCAGGAGTGCCTTGAAGTGCAGGTGTGCCCAAGCCTGAAGCATTCTCCTGACTCATAGAAAGGATGCTCAACATGGCAGAACTCAAGCAGAATTCTTATGAACTCAGACAGTATTATGAAGCTTTAAACATGTTGAGGTAGTATATATCTGTTACCCTTTTGTTGTTAAGGTACAGTGATACCTGTGTCACAAGCTTGCCTCTAACTTGATGTGTAACCAAGGGTGAACTTGAAAGTCAGATCCACCTTTCTCCCCTTTCTGAGTGATGGAGATAGAGGCTTATACCACTATGCCTGATTTATATCGTTCTGGATATTGAACGAGGGGCTTCATGCATGTTAGGCAAACACTCTACCAGCTGAACTTCAGTCCTGACCCCTACCAATTATGTTCTTGTGTTTGTAAGTCAGTATTCTCATGAGACAGAAAACATGCATTGTGCTTGAGATGATGACAGCATGAGAAGTCAGCATTCTGGCTCTTAAAGTATTTCCCATGAGTTCTTTAGGAAAAAGGCATCAGTAATTTACATGTAAATATAAAAGGAGAGTTGTTTTAAGAATTGAATCTCATGATAATGGATGCTCTGTTATGAATAGATGAGAAAACGGAAGTCAAGGTGAGGTCAAAAACTAAGAACAAAGTTTGGAGGGTTTCTTAGTGCCTTTTCCTATTGCTATGATAAACTACTCTTACAAAAAGAAACTTAAAAGGGAATGGTATAGTTAATCACCGCAAAGAAGTCAAGGCAGTAAGGGATTAAAGAAGCTGCTCCCATATCTACTAGAAAAAGAAAGCAGGAATTGATTAATGAATTCTCAACTTGAGTTTTTTTCATTTTAAACAGTCCAGGAATGCCCAGAGAATGGTCCCACATTTAATCATGGTGGGTCTTCCCACTCCAATTAATATTGTCATGGTATTCTCTCACAGGCATGGCCAGAAGCCCTTGTTCCAAGTGACTGTACGTTCTATCAGGATACCAATTAATGCCAACCATCAAGGAAGACACATAAAAGGACTGGTATGCAGTGGTTTAAGTGAGAATGTCCCCTTTTGGGTTCATATGTTTAAATACTTGGTTCTCAACTAGAAGTGCTGTTTGGGGAGGCTAAGGAGGTATGCCATGTTGACTGAAACATGTCAGTAAAAGTAGGCTTTGGGGACGTAAAGTGTGTAAGCCATGTCCACTCTCTGTGACTGACGTTGTAAGCTCTCAGTTTCCTGCTTCAGCCTCCTATCTACTGCTTGCTACCACACTACCCTGCCGTTGTGAGCCTTTATTCCTCTGGACTTTGGATCCCAAATATACTTGAATTCCAAGCGCTTTCTTAGCCATGGTGTTTCATCACAGATGCAGAGTTTAAGTCTCAGGAACCAAAGTTCTAACAACTACAACCAAGGAAGGCTGGGAATCCACCCTAGAAAGAGGGAGAATTCACCCACCTCCACTCTCTTGCTTCTTTGTCCCTTAGAGGATCAGAAGGTGGGGTGATGTCATTATCTTTGCTAGTGAGTTTTCTTTGCTCTATGAACTGATTCAAATGCTAATTTCTCTTCTGAACAACCTCTCTCAGGCACAGCCAAGAATGATGCTTGACTTGCAATCCCAGCATTCTTTAGTATATTCAAATTGATGCATAAAATGAACCAACATATAATATAAATCTGAAGGGGGAGGAGCTGATAACTAAAGTCCGGTTCACTAATTGTTTCTTGATTAGGTCAATAATGACGGCAGAAGCTAATCATTGTTCAAAGAGAAAACGTTGGGTTTTCCAGGTCCCAGGAGGAAGAGGAGAGGACATGGCGAGATTTGGGGTCGAACCTGGCTGCGGAGCAGACAGGAAGGATAGACATGCAGGCCTCTCAGAACAATAGTATGGAGCCTCCACAGGCCAGGCTGAGGCTAGGGAAATAATGGCAGATTATTCTTTGACCAGCAGTTGTGCTATCTGGCTGGTTTTAAAATATTAAGGCTATCTGGTGTTTTTGATCCACGGCAGCTCAGGTGGGCAAGAGAAAGTACACAGCCGTGGGGCGATTGTTAGGGATTTGACAGAGCTAGCCAAGGGAGCTAGGAAGATGGGTCCTTGCTGGCTCTGGACAAAGAACAGAGACCAGAGCATCATGAGGAAGCTACCTGTGGGGGCTGGGTGAGGCCACCATTGCCAGCATCAGGCAAGGAACAAGCTTGCATTTTAAAACTACATGCAACGTAAACCTATGGGCTTTACTTTTTATTTACAGCTCTGAGTTCATACTGAGACTCTTGCTAGGCGAGGACTGTCCAAACTCAGTAAACACAGGAAGCAAACTAAGGCTATACTGGGTACTTATCAAATGTTCTTGCTAAATGTTCCTGATGATAGAGGAACTAAATATTTTTGGAATGGAGAACAATAGTTTGTGTGTATGTGTGTGTGTAGACATATATAACATATGTGTCTTTATGTGCATGCAGAGCCCAAAAGTCAATGCCAAATATCTTTTTCACTCTCTGTCCATCTTATTCTCTCACTGAGGTCTCTCACTGAACGTGGAGGTCACCACTTCAGCTGTTCTGGCTAGCCTACAAGTTCTATGTATCCTCCAGTGTCTTATCTCTGCACTGAGGTTATAGATACTGCCATAACACATAGCTTTTCTGTGAGTGCCAGGCTTCCATACTGAAGTGTTCATGCTTGCCTATCAGTTGCTAACTGAGCCAACACCCCAGTCCCCCCCCCAGCACAGCTTTATTTACATGCATTAAAACCAACATATATTCAATGCATCAAAATAAAGATTTATCTGAATAATGTTGAATAGGCTCTGCTAAAAACCCAGCCAGCACAAAGCCACATAAAGCCTAGGGAGATATAAAATAGTATCGTGGAGTCATTCTATGCTGGATCTGCCTCTACATATAAGCTAGTTCCAGTGTCCCTCGCAGGCAGAGGGTAAGTGTTGAGCATTTCCTTCTACACGAAGCAAACCTTCCACCCTTCTGGTTGGTGAATACTCTACATCATTTCAAAATCCAAGGTAGTCTACATCATGTGGTATCTTCTTCCTTTCTCTCTCTCCCTCTTCCTCTCTCCCTTAGTAGGGGTTTTTGGGAGGTCACATTCTGTAGTCCTGGACTAGAACTCATAGGGATTCTTCCTTCTTCAGTTTTCTGATAATAGAGGTTAGGATGTAGACTATTATGTGTAGCATTTTCTCCATTTGCATCTCAGCCCAGGCTCCTGTAAGCTCCTTTATTTATCATGTTCTCTAGATGAGGGCGTATGAGATTTCCTTCGAAAATCCAAAAGACTACCAAGAAAAGAGACCACATTTAAATAGTTGTGGTTTCTGAAATATATACCTAGTATTATTTTGAGTTTGTAATTATATATCTCACTTATATTGAGATTATATCCTTTTCTTCTTACTTTCTTTCTTTCTTTCCTTCTTTCTTTCTTTCTTTCTTTCTTTCTTTCTCTCTTTCTTCCTTTCTTGGTGTATATATGTGAGTGATCATGAATGTTCTGATACACTGGTGAATGTTTATGTAAACGCATGAGGTCAGAAGACAACCTCATATTGAAACTGTCCCGCAGTTTCACGAACCGGGTTCTCTCTCCACCGAAGGGAGAAAGGGGACCTGAAACACAGAGTTCGAGAAGCCAAGTTGAGGAGTTCCAATCAAGGCTTGCCACTTTACTTTTGGGTTTCAGCATTTATATGTATACAAGAAAGCAAAACTGGATCTCTAGGTTACAATGACATTTGCATAACATAAGCAATGTGGGAGGAGTCAAGAAGAGTCCATCCTAACAGAGTCAAAGGGGAAAGGGCTGCAGGGCTTGCCCGCTTGGGTGGAGGTCAACAGTGGATGTCTTCAGGCGGTCAGTTTGTTTTCATTCAACAATGTCCTCAGCCAGTGGACATGTCAGGCATACCTTCCTTCAGGAATCCTCGAAGGCAGAACTCAGCATAGTGGGCCTTTGTTTACTAAACAACAGGCTCAGAGCTGACAGTCTCTGGTTGTAAGCTCTGAAGTCCTGGAGTTGAGGCGTGGGGGAGGAATCCAACACGTGTTTCCTCAGGAACCTCACTTTTTGTTTGAGATAGGGCTTCTCTTGACCTGGAACTTTGCCAAGTAGGGTGAGCCAGGGAGCCAATCAGCTTACAGGGCTCTGTCCATCTTCACCTCCCACCTCAACACTGCTGGGATTACAGGTAGTGCACACACACACACTCCTCGCCTTAGCTTTTCACATGCTTGAGAAGTAACTGAATCATCCTCTCCCAGGGCCTATATTCGTTCCTCTTCTCCCTAGTAGTCTGACCTCTGCTTCATTTAAAAGAGAACTATTTATATTATAAGTAATTATGCAGAGCTGTGTATAGATATGAACATGTGAGTACAGGTGCCCACTGAGGCCAGGTGTAATCTGCTGAACTCAGTTATAAACCACCTGGCATGAATGCTGTAAATTGAAGTCCAGCTCTTCAAAAGAGCTGTGCATGCTCTTAACCTCCATGCCCATTGCTCAGTCTCCATTTGGTCCTTTCTTAAGAATGATTGATTCCAAATGCGGATCATTTCACAGTACCAGAGGTTTTATACTGATTCTTGCAACACTTGGCTTATCGTCACAGCCATCATGACTCTGATTCCTCTGGGTTTTATTATTAGTCAGCTCTTCTGCGAATTGTTTTTCTTTACTTTTTAAATTTGGAAACATTGCACTTCATTTTATATTTATGTGCGAATGTGGGTACACCCGCCTTTGTCAGATGAAAACCTGGCGGGAGTCAGTTCTTTCCTTTTGTCATGTGGGTTCTGAGGTCTGTACTTAGATCCTTCGACTTGGCAGAAAGTGTCTCATCCGCTGAGCCATCTCATCAGCCCCATAAACTGTGTTTGCCTAATTTTCATAATCAACTATGGCATGCATAAGTAAAGCTGGTCAGCCCACCACAGAAACATAAATTGATTTTCCTAATGGACTAGGGATAGCTCCTGTGAGGGGCTTGGGGATTGGGTGAGTGAGATGGCTTTGTGAAGTGCTGAGTCCCACAGCTCTTCAGAGGGGCTTGGGGATTGGGCGAGTGAGATGGCTTTGTGCAGTGCCAAGTCCCACAGCTCTTCAGATGCTGTCTTCTTTACCTCAGAATGACAGGACTGAGCTGAAGACAATCTAATCAGGAACAGCGATTTTCACATAAAACAACTCTCTACAATGCCTTCTCCGTTCCTGCCTCTCACATGTACAAGATAACATGTCAATTCTAGTACTTAAAGTGACATATTTAAATCTATTTAGTAATTTATCATTTAGGTTCCCTTCAAACTGCCAACATTGGCTTTCTCTGTTAAAATGACTACTTTATACAACTTTGAATGTAAGTATATCTTGAGAAGAAAATATACTTTAGTCATCTTCTTCATTAACACTGGGATTTTCCAAATCAGAACCTCCCCTCCCACTTGATGTCTAGCAGAACTTGAAAACTGTCTTTCTTTTAAGCATAAAATCTGCACATGCCAACATACAGAACACAAAGGAGCAGGTTGTGTTTACGTTCCAGTGGAAAATTATGTGTCTGCCATGAACTCCCATCGTAATATCTGTCAGAATTGTGCTTGGGAGTCATTCATCATGCCAGAAGTAAATAATTTTCTTGATGTGTTGTAGAAAAACACATCAGCTTGGAGAAACACGACAGCATAATTATAGTAATTATCAGAGGGAACCCAGAGAGGTCCTACCATTTGAAATCTTTTCTGAGTCATCACTAAGTTACATGGAGGAGAAGATCCAAGATGAACAACCCACAAGACATATTTTCTACTGGACATGGGCAGAAGGAGGGGCTTCAAAACAGATTTGATTGACATTTCTATTCTGGCTGAACCTGGGGGCCAATTATAACTGCAGATTTTGAGTTGAAAGGGTATTATAAATGATCTCCTAAAATATGAAATATAAAAGGCAACTTTAATTTTTTCTCCTGGCATATGAGCATATCCCCCTGTGTCCCACATTATCCCTTTTCCTGTCTCCTTCCACACATTTCCTTTGTCCTCTTGACAGCTTTATTTCTACTTTCATGCCATATAAATGGACATGACTTTTATGTGTCTGTATAAAAACCTAGGAACCACACGTAAGAGTTAACATGAGATCTGTCTGAGACAAGACGCCTAATATGAGCATCTCCAGTGGCAGTCATTTTCCTACAAATGACACAGCTTGATTCTTTTTTTTCAATGAGACAAATTCTCATGTATGTGTATGTATCCATCCTCTTTATCCATTCCTCTCTTGTTGTGACCTAGCTTAGTTCTATAACATAGCAATTGTGAATGATGTTGCAGTAGACATTGATATGAAAGTAGACGTGTGGTGTGTTCATATGGAGTCTTTTAGGGAATACTATTGAGATATTCTATTTTCACAGAAGTCTTGATCATTTGGCTGATGAATATCATATTTTCAGTATTAGACATTGAACTCAGAGTTTTTTGTGTATAAGCACTTAACCAGTGAGCTAGCATCCTTGGAGGTGGCTGTCCTTTTATTTTATTTACCCTTATATTTAAATTTTTTATTACATGGGCTGGAGAGATGGCTCAGTGGTTAAGAGCTCCGATTGTTCTTCCAAAGGTCCTGAGTTCAATTCCCAGCAACCACATGGTGGCTCAGAATCATCCATAATGGGATTTGACTCCCTCTTCTGGAGTGTCTGAAGACAGCGACAGTGTACTTACATATAATAAATAAATAAATGTTTAAAAAAATGTTTTTATTACACATATTTATTTTTGTACGTTTGAGTGTGGGTGTGTGAGTGCTACAGTGCATGTCTGGAGAAGACATCTTGTGGGAGAGGGTTCTCTTTTTCCACCATGTGAGTATCAGAGATTGAACTCAGGTCATTAGAATTTGCTACCAAACCCTGTATATGTTGGGCCATGTTGCCAGCCTACACTTGTATGCTTCAAAAATAGGAACCATGTTAGTTTTATTTCTTCTTTAATGTCTACTAGAGCGTTTAATGTACAGAAAGCAATGGATCTTACTGAGGTGTGCTTGCTGAGTGGACTATGAAAATTTCAGGAAATGTACAAGCTCTTTGGCAGCACCATGGGTAACTTCAGCATGGTGGAGCATTTTCTACCATTAAACTGGCATGAAAATGTTTATTCACCAAGAGGCAGATTATTAGACATTTGCCATCAAACCACTGGGAGAAATTCAATGCCAGGAGAAAAAATAATAAGTATTAAACAGTGCATATTGGAAATTTTAAATAATACAGATCAATTCAGTCACCTTCATAGAGTGAAATAAAGTTAAATATGTGTAAAGTATTACCATGCTCTAGTATATACTTTGGTTTCACCACCAGTTAGACACAATAAATGCAAAACATTTACATTCTTTGATGTCAAAATAATGTGTTCAATTGTCGGTGTTGAAAAATGGTGATAACAGTCCTGGGAAGATGGTTTGGCTGGTAAAGTGCTTGCCTTGAAAAAGTGAGGACCTTATTTTCAGTTTTTGTATCCACATAAAAAAACAAACACAGGCCTAGGGGGGTGGTGTTCTTGTCATTCTAGTCCTGGGAAGGAAGAGACAGGTGGATCCCTGGGGGGCGTCACCAACCTACCAGCCTAGCCTTCTAGGCAAGTTCCTGGTCACTAGACATACCCTGTTATTTCAATAAATAAGGTAGATGGTTCTTGGAGACTAACACCTGAGGTTGACTCCAGCCTCCATAAAAACATATGAGCACTTGTACCCTTGAACATAGACAAACACACAACAATAGTCATGAAGCATCATATTAAAGCTTATGGAAAGTAAATATACTAATTGCTGAAATGTGTTAGACGAATCTTCATTGCTCCTCAAAAGCAGTCATCCACTTCACCTGACGCTACCTTAGCTGTAGAAGCAACGTTTGCATGGGAAAAGGAAGAAAGGGTTAGAGCAAGGATATGGAAGAGAGTAGGGTTTCCTCCATGAGAGAAGCTCTCTAAAGCTCAGAGACTTCCTGCCTGGCCTTTGAGTTCACTAGTTGGTGACAGAAGAAATCGACATTCAGATTTTTTCCCTTTGTCGGGATGCTTCGATGCCTGTGGAGTGTCTTTCTGAACTCTGAAAACTGACCTCACCATGACTCAAGTGCTCACTGCGCTCTGCTGCACTGAAATCTCTTGAAAATAGTCACTCATTTTGTTTGCGTGTTTGAGGCCAAGCTAATTAAACACTTTAATTTCTTTAAGGCATCTAGCTAGTTGAGATGTTTTTATTAGATATTTTCTTTATTTATGTTTCAAATGTTCTCCACTTTCCTGGTTCCCCCTCTGAAAAAAAAAAGTCCCTATTCCCTCCCCCCTCCTCTTGCCCACCAACCCACCCTCTCCTCCTTCCTGGCCCTGGCATTTCCAAACACTGTGGCATAGAACCTACACAGAGCCAAGGGCCTCTCCTCTCATTGATGACTGACTAGGCCATCCTCTGCTACATATGCAGCTGGAGCCATGAGTCCCACCATGTTCATTCTTTTGCTAGGCTTTCTGCCAGCAGAACCAGGCGAGAGAGAGAACCAGGTCCAGCCGAGCCTCTAGGGGCTATCTCCTGCCTTCCAGAGAATAATCACCCCGAGCTGGGAGTCTGTCAAAGCAGGAACTCATTTTATTGTATCGATCTTTTTATTTTTTTATTTTTTTAACTCTGTAATTATATTTATGTGCAGAAAATTTAGTGTACATTTAACCCAATTTAGTGGCTAGTTCTTTAGCCTTTGCCTTTTCCAGCTTGGCAATTCGAGCCACAGACTTAGGACCCAGAACGTTGCCTCCCCAGTGGTGACGGATCTCGTCGTTATCTGTCATTATAATTTGTCCTAATAGCTTCCACCAGCTTAGCCAGAGCACCCTTGTCTTCCGAGTTAACCTGTATGAAGGCAACAGTGGTGCAGGTCTTCCTATGGACCAGGCGCCCCAGCCTAGCCTTTCCCTTGACGATGCAGTAGGGCACCTACATCTTTCGACACAGGGCAGACAGGAAAACCACCAGCTCAATGGGGTCTACATCATGGGCAATCACCACCAGTTGAGCCTTCTTATTCTCCACCAAGTTGGTAACTGTATTGACTCCTGCTCGGAGAATGGGTGGTCTCTTAGTTTGGGACATACCCTTTCCCAGCAGCTTTCTTCTCAGTATGGGCCAGTAGCCTGTGCTTCTTATCTTGCTTTGTCTCTGACTTTGTACTTGTGGGCAAGCTTAAGCAGCTGAATAGCTGTTTGCCTGTCCAGGGCCTGGGTGAACTGGTTAATGGCAGGAGGTACTCTGAGATGCTTATAGAGGATGGCTCTTTGCCGCTGCAGCTTGATGTAGCGAGGCCATTTGACGAAGCGTGTTAGATCTCTTTTGGGCTGGATGTCTTTATAAAGGGCTGAGGTGGAGTTTTTTGCTGAGGAGAGATGACTTAGGGGGAGGGGAAAGTTGGAGAAGTGTATAGGGTGACTGACGGAGTCAACAAAGTTACTCTACTTCAGCAGGAGCTAGGCAAAGGCAGGCTTAAGCAGGTCGTGCCGAAGTCTCTCCAGTATGGAAGTGACTGAGACAGTATACAAAACTCGAGCCAGGCTCAAGTTTGTCCTCAAGGCCCAAACCAGGGACAAATAGGGCCCAACACTCTTTGGTTGGTGAAATTTTTTAAAAGTAGTTTATGTCTTTTGTAAAAGAAAAAAAAAGAGCAATAACAAAGTTTAATAGATATGTATGTCGAGGAGAGCACATATTGGTATCAGTTAGAACACATAATATTGACCATCTGACCCATTTTGTTTAGCAGTCTGCTCTTCAAGTGATCCAAAACGCAACCTGCAACTGACATCTTTGTGAGTAGATGTACTCTGTCTTATTGCATAACTGACTCAATACAGGGGCTAGGGAGCTCTTTGATATATAGAAGTGCTTGGTGCAAAAGCGTGAAGATCTGAATGGCCATGTATCCATGTAGAAGTGCAAACCTGGTAGAGCATACATATAAACCTAGCACTGGAAATATAGAAACAGACCAGCCTCCCAGGTCATCTAGTTCAGCTGAAATGGCGTCTCAGGTTCTACAAAAGATCCTGTGTCAACAAAAATACGTAATAAATAAAGTGGAAGAATGATTGAGTGAGACTTTTAACATTTGGTTTCCATGTGCACTCATATGGCTTAGAAACACATATACATACAACACACACACACACACAGACAATTACATTTTTTTTTATTTTGGCAGTCATAAACAATTTGTAATAAACATATCTGTACATATCATATCTATGTACATATGTGATTAGAGCTGAGAAAATTTTTATAATTATAAAATTACATGTTAAGACAAAGATTGCTGTAAAAATAGAGATAAATAAATGCTTTTACATGATAAAATCTTGGAACTGTCAGACAAATGAGATTTTTGCTTTAAAGTCTGAACAGATGTGATGAAATTATTCTCCAAATACATTCTCCAAAAATATAAGTATATCTTCGATCTATATTTTCAAAAACACTTCAAAAATGTTCTCTGAAATATTTGCCTGTAAGTATGCAAATGATCGCTCAACATTTTTCATTGACTACTAATAATATTGATCATCTCCATCCATTTGTCTTCAACATATTTCTCTAATTTACCTTTTCATAATATTACTCATCATCCCTCACTTTATAAGTATTCTGCCAGTACTATTCTGACACTGCTCATAACCTTTCCTGGTCCTTATATTTTTTTATGGTGCTTTTATTTGTTCCGATGCCGTGATTTTTTTTTTATGCAATGAAATCTGTAATTGTTCTTTACAAGTGTCTGGAAAGTACACACAAATTTTCACATTTCCAGTGTCTGCACGGGTAAATGCATGTGCCACTTGTATTTACATATGTGATCCCAATCTCACATACACTCAGTGTAGTAGCTAGAGAGTAGCCCTGTTACATTCTCCACACATTCAAAGTACTTACTGTTCCACTTTCTAATTACCAGTGCATCTCCTAGGTACTTATAGCTTATATTTTATTTAATCTTTAAAAATATTTCCAGTTAGTAATTGCATTTGCAAACCTATCGAACATATCCTAAGTTTTGTCTTTTTATATTTTTAAACCTATTTAGGGTAAATTATGTGTTATTATTCTTTTGTAAGATTTATTTGAATAGCTTCAATTTTTCTTTTAAATAAATTTAATTTTTTTTCCATTTTATTAAGTTAAATACAAAGTGGCGAGAGAGATGACTCAGTGGTTAAGAGCACTTCCTCCTGTGCCAGAGAATGAGGATTTGGTTCTCAGCATCAACTGGTAGTTCCCAATTCTCTAGAAGTAAAGAACCAGTAGATATGGCATGCCCTTGCTGTCTATGCAGGAACTGCACACAAAGTACAAGTTGATACATGCAGGCAGAACTCCCACACACATAAAATAAAAGTAAATAAATACAAGTCCAGTACCAGAAAGAAACATAAATTAGAATTATTAGGCATATACTAACAACTGATGAGGTTGAGGGAACTAAAAAGATGCAAAATTACATTTATTCATTGCAAATCAAAGTACCTTTCTATTTATTTTAAAGTTTTAAAATTCTTATTATTTATTTACTTACTTATTTATTTTTGAAAACAAGCTATCTCTGTGTAGACTTGACTGTACTGGAACTCACAGTATAGACCAGACTGGCCTCGAGCTCACAGAGATCCAGCTGCCGGTGCCTCCCACCCCACTCTTCAAGTTTTGGGATTAAAGGTGTTTGCCACTACTGCTCAGGTATTCCTATTTATTTAAAGTTCTTGCTTTGGTAGTGTTTTATAGCTTCATGCATAAGAGTCCTGCATATTTTTAGTAAAGTTATTTTCAAAGTACTTTGTTGGTCTTGCTATTATGAGTTTATTTTTTGAATTACAATGTTCTACCTTGGTATTATTTCCATAATGGAAAACACTATGTATATTTACTTTAAACTTTATCAGTATTTTGGAATTCTTTAACACTTATAGTGTCTTTCTCAGTGGGCTCATGGTTGGATTATTTTTCATCTTTGCTTTTTGTTTTCTTCTTATTCTGCATTAACTATTTCCTGTCTCTCTAGTCCTCTGGCATCATGCTGGCAAACAATTTAACAATCCTAGGTGGAGAAGTAGGCATCCGTGTCATGATTTTTCTTTTACTGTCAAAACCTTCAGGATTTGTTATGTCACTTTTTCTATAGAGATTTGAACAAAATGTTTCTTCATTCCAGCTTGGGCACTAATCACAAGCCAAAGAGAAGCCTTAACACAAATCTAGCTCAGTGAGATCATCCGTACATAGAAAATGCTTGTAAGAATATGCTTGACTTGAAGTTAGCTCCGTCATCAAAACCATAACCAGGATGGGTATCAAGCTTCATCAAAATGCATGACTTAGGGGAAGCTGATTTGTTGGAGTGTCCCCTACAATTGTCTCTGGCCATTGTTACTAGTCACATCATATTGGAGATGGTTTTTGTGAGTCTTGTAAATTTCAGAAGCCTCTTGGAAATTGTGAGTTGTGTTACCTCCCCAGTCTTAAACAACCACGCTACAGGAAGGAATGTTTCAACTGAAAAGGGAATAGCTACACAATACTATTTCACTACTAAACTGTCAAGCTGTTGTGTTTTATCTCCTTGTTCCCTTGGTTATGTTGTATCTGCTGCTGGTCTGGAACTGATCCGCTGTTTATTCCTTGCTCTTGGTATAAGAGCAGCTATGAAGCAGCTACAGAGATTTTTTTCATATACTTCCTCCTCCCTCCACAGAAACACCCTTTTCTAGTACAGCAGAAATTACCAAAGTTTCTAGCATTCTACACATGTTCAAATCTCCTAACAGAATTGATACAATAACTATGTATTTAGAGTATTTACACAGATAATTATAAGTAAAGCATATTCGTAAGGTTCTTCCACAGCCTTACCATCTAGTTTTTCTAGTAATACTATCACCATTTTATTACAAAGTATTAGCAATATCTCCTGAGATTTAGGATGAAAGAATGTAAGAGCCAGGGGAAAGAGTGGGTACTATAAAAGTCTCCAAACCTATCTGTCTTTAGGATATGACATGACTGTTAAACTCATGAACACCCAGTATCTTCAGTTACCTGCTTAAGATCTACACATGCAGGGACCCATGGCTCCAGCTGTGTATGTAGCAGAGGATGGCCTTGTTAGACATCAATGGGAGGAGAGGCCCTTGGTCTAGGGAAGACTGGATGCCCCAGTGTATAGTGAATGCCAGGGCAGGGAGGGTGGGGGAGAACCCTCATAGGAGCAGGGGGAAGGAGAAAGGGAGAGGTGGTTTCTTGGGGGGGGGGAGACTGGGAAAGGGGATACTATTTGAAATGCACATAAATAAAGTATCCAATAAAAAATTAAAAAGTAAATAAAGCCACTTCCAATTCCAGCATGGAGGAAAGGGCTCATGAGGCCCCACCTCTATCTTAGAAGTTATTGGCAGTTGAAGGCCACTGGGGAATGGAGAGTAAGTTTTCATAAAGAATACAGCCACTGGCAGGTTGTGCATGTTCCACAGACTGGACTCATACCAATGCATGCATAGAAAACACTAACTGCATGCCTTAGAGTACGAAAAAAGGAGAGAGAGGGGAACCTAGGGGATGTGTGCTGGTGGAGTTCATGGAGAGATAGAAGAGGAATGGATAGGATCAGATCACATTGTATGCATGCATGAAACTCTCAAGAGTAACTTGAAAAATTATATGAAATAAACAATATTGGGAAGAATTATTTTGTAGTTTCTATCTATGGCTCCTAACCCTAGCTAGGAATTTATAAAAATTGTTAATGCTGGTGCCCTACACTAGATCAATTGTATGAGGGTAAGGTACTTTCAAGTTGAGTTCATACAGTCTTATAGTAACTTATCTTGTCAAATAAGATAAAACAAAGCAGGGCCCTTGTAAGAAAAACAAATGTGATGAAAGTCTAATTATCACACTGGTGTGTGTGAGTGTGTGTGTGTGTGTGTGTGTGAGAGAGAGAGAGAGAGAGAGAGACAGAGAGAGAGAGAGAGAGAGAGAGAGAGAGAGAGAGAGAGAGAGAGAGAGAGAGAGAGAGAGAGAGACAGAGACAGAGAGAGAGAGAGAGAGAGAGAGAGAGAGGGAAAGGGACAGAGACAGAGACAGAGACAGAGACAGAGACAGAGAGAGAGATAAAGACATATGTATTTATTAGTGTGCATTTACAGGAGCAATCACCTGTGTATTTATGCAGAGGCTAGAGGTCTATGTTAGGTGTCTTGCTTATTAGATTTCTCTACCTTGTTTGTTAAATACAGGTTATTTCACTGAACCTGGGACTCCTATTCAAACTGAAGTGGCTGGCCATTAGCTCGAGATATCTGCTTATTTCTTTTTCCTAACTTGCATCACTGGTATTAAAGTTGTACAAGCCATGCCCAACTTTTACTGTGGTCCAGAGGATTTAAACTCAGATCCTCATGTTTGTGCAGAAAGAAGTTTGCTGAGGCTCTTGCAAAATCTAATTATCATGAATTTTGCAAGTCTCTCTCTTTCCTCTCTCCTCTCTTCTTTCCTCTCTCCCTCTTTCTCCCAACTCTCCCTAGATAGACATATTTGGTCAATAAATTAGGTGAGGCTTCTCTGTATGAGTGAATTGTGTACACTGGTAATCAGTGGTTACATATTTATGTCAAAATTTTCTGATTATGTTCCATCTGTGAAATTTGAAATCACAGACTCAATCCCAGCTACAGGAGATAACAGGTGAAATATGAAGCAAGGAATGGGGAGGATGTGGCACTGATTGCTTTCTGGAAGACTCAATTTGTAAGCTAGAGGGAACCCATATCTTTCCCAGATGACCTTTCTTGTTACATTTTCTGTATTTTTTTTTCTGCTAGCAAAGAAATTATCATGAAAGTTCGTGGGAGACTGTCTGATACTTGGAACTGCATATGTTACACAGTGCAATTTATAGCAGCTTTCTGCAAATAATTTATCAGGGCTGTTGTTTAATGTCCTATAAAAGAAATACCAGTTATGCTCCTTGAAGAATATTGAGTACCTTTCTCCACATGCAATTCTGTCCTGATGACATTTAATTCGGATACTAGGCTGCTCCTAATAGTTATGTCAAGGAGGGTGGTGTGGGGCCTCCTCCAGGTTCCTAAGTCCTTTGGCACCCATCACATCTTCTAGTTTTACTACCTGCTGTTTAGTGGATTCTTAGCCATCTGCTTCTAGCACAGTACTGAAATTCAAGCCTTGGATCTCGTGAGTGCAGGGGTAATAGATAGATGTTCAACATCTTTGTTCTCAGTGTGCTCCTTAATTTTCTTGACATATGACATCTTGTAAGTTGTTGTGTCTGTTTCAATATTAGGGTGGGGAGAGGAAGAGATGGCTTAGTAGTTAAGAGTGATTGCAGATCTTGCAGAGGACTAAAGTTCAGGTCCCAGCACCCATGTCAGGTGATTCACTAGTACCCATAACTCTACCTCAAGGGGATCTGATGCCTTATTCTGGCCTCTGCATACAGTTATACTCAGTTATGTGTACTCATCCATAGACACATAATTACATTTCTCAATCTTAAAGCGTTCTATGTGTTTGAATGTGCAATCTGTGTGCACATTCTGATTATGGAGGCCAAATATTGAGGTTAGATGTCTTCCTCTATCACACTCTGTCTTATATTTTGACGCAAAGGTCACAGAATCTGTTTGTCTAGGCTGACTAGCCAGGTAGCTTCCAGAATCCTTCCTCTTCTCCCTCTTGCACAGGACTTAGAAGCAAACTTACTGTGCCCAGATTTTTATGTGGGATTCAAACACAGGACTGTTTTTTAAAATTAAAATATAATTACATATTATCCTCCCTTATCTTTTCTCCCTCTAGCCCCTCACTTCCTCTCTAACCCATGGCCTCTTTTACTTTAATTGATGCTGCTACAGACACAAACACATGCACACAGTGACACACAGACACAGATATAGGGATACAATCAGTTTCGTGTGTTTGGTGCTATTTGTATGTGCATGATTTCAGGGCTGACCACTTGCTGTTGGGTACGGGGTCCCCAGATCCCCGGGGAAGACTACTTCTATCTCTCCCCCAGCAGTCATTAATTTCTCCCTATTCCTTTAATGTGGAATGGAGCCTCTTGAGATTTCCCCTTCCACATTAGGATGTCCATTGTCCTTGGTCAAGCCTCCTCTAAGTTGCCACATACTGATGCGTTAACCGAACTGGAGATTTCCTGTCACTTTTAGGAGAGACAAACTCATCACAGATTTTCTGTTTCTCTGGCTTCCACCCCCTTTACTTTGAAGTTTTCTAATCCTTAGTAATACTTGCCCTGAATACTTAGGTGTTTATCATAAAGAATTTAGACTGTATGGACTCTGTGTGTATATGCTCTCTCTCTCTCTCTCTCTCTCTCTCTCTCTATATATATATATATATATATATATATATATATATATATATATATGTGTGTGTGTGTGTGTGTGTGTGTGTGTGTGTGTGTGTATAGATAGATAGATAGATAGATAGATAGATAGATAGATAGATAGATAGATAGATATAAATATGGATATGCATGTGTGTGTGTAAACATCTGTATGTGTGCATGTGTGTACTACAGGAAGATGTTGGGCATCAGGTTCTGTGACTCTCCATCTTACCTCCTTGACTCAGGGTCTCTCTATGAACCTGGAGCTAGGCTAGTAGCCAGCAAGTCTCAGCGATCCTCCTCTCTTTGCCCTCAGACTGCTGGTATTACAGATCTGCGACCGCAGCTGCTGTTTTGCATGGGTGCCGGGGAGTAAACTCAGCTCCTCCTGCCTGTACAAGAATAACTAACTTGCTGATGTATCTCTCTAGCCCCAAGTCTGGAGTTTCTAAGGGGAATATGAGGATCAAAACCTCCATTTTTGTGTGAAAATAGAGAAAGCAGAAGACCAATTAACTGAGGTTGAAATGGATGTTACATGTCTCCTTTAAAGGAAAAAAAAATCACTAACTTATTGATTCTCTACTCTGAACTGGGTTTAGGCTGGGTGGCTTACTCATAGATTATAGCATTCTGCAAACGCTGTCTTACTGAAAAGAATTGCTGGATCCTTTGTAAGTATGGTATGCATGTAGACATGAGGAGGCCATCAGATAGTCTGACCCAACACTCTCCAGCTACTCCTTTGAGGCAGGGCCGCTTGCTCTGTCTGGAACTAGATTACTATCCTTTGGTCTCTGCTCCTTTTAGTACTGGAGTTATAGGAATGTGAGTAACCCCACTTAGCTCTTTACCTAAGTGCCGTGTTTTAAACTTCCGGTCCTCATGCTTGTACAGCAAATGCTGTTACCCAACGGAGCCATCCCCTCAGCCTCTTTACTGAATTATTGTCATGCTTTTCTTTTTCTTTTTCTTTCTTTTTTTTTTTTTTTTGCCAATGAAGAAACTGACATTCAAGCTAAAACTTACCTGCCATTAACAGCTGCTAAGTGGTGAAGGCAATGATTGTCTTCTTAGAGAATCAATATATAGTTAACGCCTATTCCTGGATCAAGCAGAGATAGCAGTTTGGAATGCACTGGATGCATTTGTGATCTCTCCTGTGGAAATGGATCTTTTTTTTTTTTTATTTTAGAACAAATGAAAGCACATTTAATCTGATGATCGCTGCCATAACTCTCTGCTGATTGAGATTCATGAGGACACAGTTATTTAGGCGAGGAAGATAAAGCAGCATTTTGGAAAAGGCCCACCCCACCACCGATATTTTTCACATGTGATTTATAAAGTGAATGCTTCGTGAAGGAAAAGATGTGCAGTGTTTCATTACTTGTGTTTTAACATTTGTAATATAGCACAGCATGATAAATGAATCAGGTTATATTGATTAGGTTTTTGCTGCACTCAGTAATCATTTTGGTTTCTAATCACTTGTGCCTGGGAGCAGGCATTAAACAAATGGCTTAATTACAATGAGAGGAAATGTCTTTTTTAGTTTCAAGTAGTAGCTGTGAAGATAAAAGCAGACATATTTCACTGGTGCCTCACTTCTAATTGATGATAAAGCCATGTACGCATAGCGAGCTTGCATTTGTCTTGCTGTTTCTGGATTTGGTCACTTCTGCAAAAACTTCACTAGACCCTTCTTTAGTTATTACCATTACTTTGATTACATTAACATCCTTTCCCTTATTCCTACATTTATAAAAAAGGGTTTATTTTTAAGGGTAGGGGAATCCCAAGTCTCTTCCTTTTCCATGCTGGCTTGGCTTTTTTATACAAATTTTGGGTAGGCAACTGGGAGCTGCTGTAAACTCCTGAGTGCAGCAGTGCCAGTATGGCAAGAAGATATCGTTTTCCTCAGATCTTCACCAGCTTCTGGCTCTTGCAGTCTTTGAGTTGCCTCTTTCTCAGTGGTACCGGAGTCTTGGGCATGGTGGCAGTGACGTGATAGAGATTTCTCACTTGTGGATGAGCACACTAAGGAAGCTATGGAGTTGTTGACTTCTACAGGAGGATGAGTCCGTTTTCTTTTAAGAGTGTGACCCTGTGGCATCACCCACTCTGCAGTGAATGGCGCCACACACAGAAATATGTGGGCAGTATCAATTGTATTCAGTGTGTTATAAAAACAAAAAACACAATATTGAATGGTAGGGGTGAGGGATGGAGCTGCGTAGAGTAAGGGTTAGGCATGGGATGAATGTGATGAAAATGCATTAAATGACGTTCTTAATATTTTAATATATTTTAAATATATTTTAAAAGGTGTTTCCCTAATTGTAGGAAATTATCAATTTTCTTAATTTTTTTTTGGTCACCCATGAAAAAATGACTAAGCTAAGCTAGTAGTTCTCACTGATTGTTAAGTAGGTCTATAATCACCTAAGAAGACAGTACCAAGAAAGGATTGAGTTATGTTGGCATGTTTATGTCCTGTCCATAAGTTAATTGATGTGGGAAGATCCAGCCTACTGCAGGTGGCAGCATGTATGCATTTATCTCTATCTGCTCTTAAATAATGGTATGATGTGCCCAGTGACTTCAGACTCAGGCCTCTGTGGCTTATCTGCTATGATGTACTGGAGCCTGGAACGTTGAATTGAAACAATCCTCTTACATCCCTATCTTTGTCACTGTTCTTTTGCTATGAGAGTCACCATGATCACAGAAATTCTTCTTGGCTGGCTTATAGTTTCATAGATTTAGTACATTTTCTTTCTTTCTTTTATAAAAAAATATTTATTTACATTTTAAATGTTATCCTCCTTCTAAGATTCCCCTCCATAAACCTTCTATCCCATTCCCCATCCCCTGCCTCTATGAGAGTGCTCCCTTACCCACTGACCTACTCCCACCTCACCATACTAGCATCCTCCTACACTAGGGCATCAAGCCTCCACAAGACCAAAGGCTTCCCCTCCCACTGATGCCAGCTAAGGCAATTCTCTGCTACAATATGCAGCTGGAGCCCAGGATCTAAAAATGGAAATAGAAACAATAAAGAAATCACTAAGGGATACAACCCTGGAAACAGAAAAGCAACAAAGGAGATCAGGGATCATAGATGCAAGCATCACCAACAGAATATAAGAGATAGAAGAGAGAATCCCAGGGATAGAAGATAACCATAGAGAACATTGACAAAATAGTTCAAAGAAAAAGCAACATGCACAAAAAAAAAAATCCTAACCCAAAACATCCAGGAAATTCAGGACACAATGAAAAGACCAAACCTCAGAATAATAGATATAGAAGAGACTGAAGATGCCCAACTCAAAGGACCAGTAAATATCTTCAACAAAATTGTAGAAGAAAATGTCCCTAACCTAAAGAAAAAGATTTAGTAGATTTTCATGTGGGTGGGAAACATGGTGGCATACAGGTAGACATGGTGCTGGAGAAGGAGTTTAGAGTTCTATGTGCAGAACCACAAACAGTAGGAAGAGAAAGAGAAGCACTCTGGGATTGACTTGGACTTTTTAAACTCCAAAGCCCACCTCAAGTGACAGAATCCCTGCAACAATGCCATACCTGATTCAACAAGGCCATACCTACACCAACAAAGCCACACCTCCTAATCCATCTCAAGTAGTGCCACTCTGATGACCAAGCATTCAGATATATGAGCCTTATGAGGGGCATTCTTATTCAAACTACCAAATTACCTATTTTTTTTTGTTAGAATAATTTGCCATGCAATACAAGTAAAACCAGAGACATCTCTAACATATAGTCTTGTCAATAGTATTTTTTATTGCCCTGTTCTCCTGTATTTTAATTCTGATGGTGTATCATACTTACTTTTTATAGAATTTTCTACTAGCTACGTGCTCTCGGAGCAATACTTTTTAAAATCAAAATAAACACTGACATTCCACTTGTAACAATGTTCAGTACTTAAGAAGCACAATACATACCAGAATAAGTAAATATGAAATGTAAGTACAGAATAGTATTTGATTAAACATCACTAATAAACATTTTATACTTTGCTCTAGATAATAAGACAATTCCAAATTCCTTTCCTTCACTACTTTAAAGAACATTTTATTATTTTTTTGTGTGCATTTTGAATTGTGTGTGTTTTTTGTGTCTACATGTAAGTAAAAGTATGTTTATAGGCTATAAAAGGCTGTCGTGTCCCCAGATAATGGAATGATAGGTGGTTGTAAGCCTAGATTCTGTGAATAGAACCACGGTCCTCTGCAAGAATCGTATATGATTCTTTACCACTGAACAATCTTTCCAGTCTCATCTTCTTATTCCTCTTTAGTGATGTGTGTGTATATGTGTGTGTATGTGTGTGTGTGTGTGTGTGTGTGTGTGTGTGTGTGTGTGTTGGTTTTGTTTGTAGATCAGAGGACAACTTTAACATACTCTCCAGGTATCTTACTTTTTTTTGAATCAAGCACTGTAACTCATGAAGCAGGCTATGTGTTATAGTAAGTGTACTTCCAGGGATCCACCTACCTCTGCCTTCAATCTTGCCAATGTTGGGACTATGAGCATGTACCACCACACCCATATCTTTACATGGGTCTTCAGGATCTGTCTTAGTTAGAGTTTCTGCTGCTGCAACAAAACAACGTGAACAAAAAGCAAATAGAAGACGAAAGGGTTGATGCAGCTTATATGTCCACAATACTGTTCATTACCAAAGGAAATCAGGACAGGAGCTGAAGCAGGGCAAGCTCCTGTAGGCAGCAGCTGACGCAGAGGCAGTGGAGAGGTACTGCTTAGTGGCTTGCTTTCCCTGGCTTGCTCAGCCTGTTTCCTTATAGAACCCAGACCCACCAGGCCGGCAATGGCACCACTCACAATGTGCTGGGCCCTCCCCCATTAATCACTAAGAAAACGTCTTGTAGCTGGTTCTTATGATTGCATTTTTTTTCAGTTGAGGCTCCTTCTTCTCTGATGACTCTAGCTTGTGTCAAATTGACATAGAATGATCCAGTACAGGATACAAACTCTGGTCCTCCCAAACTGACAGGCAGGGGGTTTCCATTCTCTCCAGCCATTTACACTCTTGTTGCTCTTAGATTTGACATCACGCTGACATGGTTTCTAAGGAAATTGTCCTCACTTGATAAAGCGGTAACTTAAAGTGCTTTTGTCGTTTGTAACAGCATCGTAAGGTGCATGTAAAGTGCATCATCATTTGTAACAGCCGCTTGGATGCATCTTTCCTAGTACAGTCTCCCTTTGTCAGTACGCTGTTTCTGACTAGAAGAAATCCATTTGTGTCCTTTATCAACCAGAAATCTTCATTGCTCCAAAATATAGAGTTTCTGAATAGAAGTGGCCATCCTAATGGTGGACTCAGAGCTTGGAACAAGCATCTCAGGCAAGGTCCGATGATGCCCATATTGTCCCTGAAATCTAAATGCATGGTGGTTGCTTCAAAGCATTTTGTTAGAGAATGACTTGAACGAGATTTTGAAATTTTCTTTGCATAGTGAAGACAGTAACACACACACACACAGAGAGAGAGAGAGAGAGAGAGAGAGAGAGAGAGAGAGAGAGAGAGAGAGAGAGAGAGAGAGACTGTCTGTTGTAATGCTAAAATGAGTCTTGGCTTTGAATGCAGAAATCACTTCCAGGGAGACTCAAGATACTGTATATACTCATTCTTTTGTCCCCTGTATGGTAGGAGAGTGATTGTTTTCTAAGTAGCTTTGTTTGCACTGTGACCCTTTGAAACTGTCTTTCTTGGGCTTCTCCCACTTATATTGGTGTATTTACTTAGGCTTAAATATTAGAAAATACTGCTAAGGAAGCAACCCACAGTAAGGGCAGCCTTCCAGGTTTCACCTAGTTACATTCTTTAAAAGCTAAAACAAAATCTCTACTGTGTTTTAGAAAGAAACCAGGCATTGAAGAATAAGGCATTAGAATCAAATACCTAGCTGCCCAATAGTGGTTCATCCTTAGGTGATTTTTAAGAACTGTTTGGGCTTCTCTTTTCTAATCTTTAAGTTGGAAATGGCAATAGTTCACTAAGTATCTGTGAAGATTGAAATAAAACACATAAACCATATAAAATTAAAATTCTAAACTTGCCTATCTATGTAACTAATAAGCACTAAGTTTAGCTCTTCAGAAAATAAAAGATCAGGGATTCCGGATACCTCAGAACACCTAGACTGTAGATCAGTGGCCAGCGAAATTCATCTACAATGATCCTGGCAGTAAGTATTTAAATATTTGATTCTTATTTGTCTATATGTATTCATGTGGCTATGTGTCAATGAATGTGGTCACGTGCATGCAGGAACCCATAGAAGGCAAAAGAAGGTGTGGGATTCCCTGGAGTTGGAGGTACAAGCAGTTGTGAGCAACTAGGAAGAGAATGCAGGTCCCTTCCAAGAGCAGTCAGTGCTGTTTAACTGCCATCTCTCTGTTCCCCTTCCTATGATTCTTAAGCAATAATCTTTTCTATTATAGCATTTCTTATGAAAAGCAGACTCTTTAGGCAACCTCTAACAACATAAGTCAATATATTCAAATATGTTGCTAAGTTCAAGATGCAGAAAAAAAAATATGGCCATTCATGACACGGTCCCCAAAGACTTTTTATAAACTGAGTATGTCCTGAAGGACATTTATAATAGGATGTAGTTGATGGGAGCTAGTTTGTAAAAACATATCTAGAACACACCTATGGGCATGCAAGTATTTGACATTCACACGGAACTTGTCGTTTGGGGGTTTATCTTTTGGAAGAAATTTTCTACGTTCTCTAACAGTGTTCAGGCTGAAAATGTTATGGATTGAATCTCAATTTCAAATGAGGGAGATTGCTAATGCACAGGTTTTAATAAAAATGGATGTTTCCACAGCTAATGTCCCCTCCGGGAACTGCTGCAGCCTGCCATCCCATCGTTGTTATCGTTTTTACAGCCCTCAGACTTATTTCCTCACTTTCCTGATCTCCTATGTGTTTATTGTCAAAACCACATTAGCCCAGCTTTGACAAGTGTGGATCCTGTATTCTGAGAGCCTCTAGAATAGATTATAATAATGAGTTCTAACACTTTTAAAATTTCCTTCTTTTATTTTTGAAGTTAATATATAATTATATCATTTCCCCCTCCCTTTCCTTTCTCTAACCCTCCTACAACTCCTTTTACTCCTTCTTGAACTAAGGTGCATGTGTGTACATGAATACATATGTATACATTTATAAACACAGCATTATCAATCTATTTAGTTATTGTGTGTATTTGACTTAAGGGCTGACCAATTGGTATATATAACAAGTAAGGAAGCTCATTTCTTAGGAGTTTTATTTCTTAAAGTCTCAGCATTTGTTAGTTGCCTATAGTTCTTTGTTTCTGTGTGGATCTGTTTCCTTTCTCCCATCTTAGCCTGTCTATTGATACTGCATTCTATTTCCATATCACATATTCTGTCTCAGATTCTAGTTTTATATTATGATCATTTTATTTTACATTTTTCTTTTCTGTTTCTTTCTTTTGCATTCCTTTCTTTTTTTAAGACAGGGTCTTATGTAGTCCAGGTTGACACCAAACTCATCCAGAGCTACAGGCCAACCGTCCCAAATTAAATACATCCCAAACCTTTCTTTCATTTTTAAGAAATGGGGAAGGAGAAAACAAATGAAGACAATAAATGGCAAATATTACCAAAGTCTAATAAACGGAGCTAAAAATGCCATAATGAAACTAATTTTTGTTCAAATAATACTTGGTAAAAATAAAAGATACATACAACAAATAAATATGTTTTTTCTCTTTGTAGAAACTAATTTCACATCTCTTTGGTCACTATGGCCTGACGATTTGAATAAAAGCACATGTTCCATGTTTTTGCCAGTGCTATGAAGTACAATACCTGTCAATGAGTATGAATAGCAAATGGCCCAGAAAAGGTCTTTCAGAAAATGTAAGTTTTCATTTTTAACCAGTGTTTTCATCTCTTTACAGATTTTTCTCATAACCTATTCAAGAATCATTCTACCACTAAACTGATATTGAACTACAAATATGGATTAGACTTTAAGAAAACACATCCCCAAGGCATGATCCCAGATTTAAATAAAATTCTATGATAAAGAGGCAAATATTGTCTCCTGCAGTGAAGTTTCCTAGAAGGAATAGCTACTCCTTATTTTCTGATTTTATGACTTGGTTTTCTTCTACCATGTCCTGACCATAAATTATCTTCTATATCTCTGTATTTAGGTCATCACAGTCGCTTTTAAAGTAAGTTAATCCAATCTGACCTACTTAGCAAGTTCAGATTAGACTTATATGTGTGAGTATGCACACATGCATCTATGTGTAATTTTAGAGTGTAAGCAAGTGTATGTAGAGGCCAGCTATCAACTCTGAGTGTTGTTCTTTTTGATATTATTTGCTCTTCCTCATTCCTTTCCTTTTTTCTTTCCCTCTCTTTCCTTTCCTTTCCCTCTCTTCCCCTCCCCTCCCCTCCCCTTCCCTTCCCTTCCCTTCCCTTCCCTTCCCTTCCCTTCCCTTCCCTTTCCCTTTCTTTCTAAAATTGGCATTAATGCTGGGTGGTTAGGCTAAGCTGGATGGTCAGCAAGCTTCAAAGAGCCTGCTGTCTCTACTTCCTCAATGCTGGCTTTATAAGTGTGCTCCACTACACCGGGCTTTGTACATGGGTTCTGAGGGTCAATTTGAGATCAGTTCGGCCCTGTTTTATCTAGAAGTACACTGACTTTTTCTGTGGTCAATTTTTATTTTTCTATAACAACATATTTGGTAAGCAGTAGGAACTATGCAACTCTCTATCTAAATCTAACACTCTAATTGCATTTGTTTTGTCTTGTGGACATACTGAAGTATTTTCTTTCTTGGTTGCTGTACTTGTATTTTTAAGTTGGAGGGCATAATGCTGTGATGGAAGTCAGAAAAATGACACATAGTAGTCATGCACCACACCATAAGCTATATGCTCAGGCTTGATTATCTCATTGAAAAGTAATATTAATTATATTATATGGACCAGACAGACTCATAAATGTTAATGAAGAGTAAAATAAGTTTATGTGCCTATGTTCCCAAATTGAAGAGCATTTATAGATACTTGTTATAGTTGTACTTCTGATCAGCAAATGAAGTTCCCTTAAAAGAAATGCCATTGTGACATATGGGTGCTTCATGTAGGGCGACTCCATTATTCAACAGTAGGGAATAGCTGTGCACTAGAGCAAAAAACTTTTGATACATTTTACAGATCAGAGTGGACCAGAACAGACTGAACGTGGCTCTACGCTAAGTTTCAAGATTGCTTTAAGTGGGGGAAAGCCTGTCATTATTTCTTTGCATCTAACATTGCTATTATCAGAAACAATTAATGTTCCATTTTTTATTTTTACTTATGTACATGCTGGGGGGGGGTGAAGGTAAAGATTCTGACCTCTGATCAGAAAAAGCAGAGAGATCACCTGCAGCTGGACCTACAGACACTTGTGAGCCATCTGACATAGGTGCTACGGACTTACTGCACTCAGGTCCTTTGCAAGAACAGCAAGTTCCCTTAACCTCTTTGCCAACTCTCCAACCTCAACGTTGGCATATGTATCTTATGTTTTCACTTGCATCTGGCTGTGAATCACACCTGTGATGTCTGGTTGCAATGACAAAAGGAAGGAACCACCACCACTTGAGGGGAGTCCATTCCTTTCACTTATGAATGGTCTTTGAAGCTGGCAACTGGTTAGCCTAGGTGTTGGAAAGTAGGATAGGCTGAAAGAGACATAAAGCTATGTGACTGGACCTGTTCCAGGCCTTCAGAGAGTATGCTGAAAATGTTCAAGCCCTTTGTTGTTATATCCTTTACCCCTTGACATGATTTTCAGATCTAGGCTAGGTGCCCCTTTATTGTTCTTGGGGATTTTTTTATTGTTGTTTTTAAATTTCACGAAAAAAATAAAACAACTTTATTTTTATTTGAGGTCCATCTGTAAAGTCAAGCAAAAAGTGTGTGAACTCTGTTCTCGCCTTCCACATTTCCCTAAGTCCTAAGTGATTAAACTCCTGTTGTCAGGCTTGGAAGAAAACCTCTTGAGCAGCTAAGCCATCGTGTGGCTTCCTCTTGTTTTGCTTTTACACTCTTCTATGAGCCAAGACTCCTTAGCAGCTACACTGGCTAGTCAAATCCAAGTCATTCTTAAAAAACCATAGAGTGTGTGGAAGATGGCTCTAGGTGGTATATCCACCTACTGCTGTGTGGTGGTGGTGTAATCCCAAGCCTAGAGATGTAGAAACAGAAGGGGATTTCTGATCATCCAGTCGATCTTACTAAGCAAGGTCTAGGTCAATGGAAGATCCTTTATCAGAAACCAAGGCAGATATCATTAAAGAATAACAGCTAAGGAGGTAGAACCACTGGCCTACACACATAGGCATATACTTGCATGTACACAAACCTGTACAAGCATGAGAATGAAGACAAAGAAACATTGTTTCAAATTCCAGCTAAAACTGAGCCAGTTTAGAGACTCATTCATATGAGATTCCGTGGTTTTTACAGTATTTTAGCTTACAATATATTTTGACCTTTAATTTTAAATTCAGTAACATTTTTGCTTTACAATAAGCACCAGTGGTAATTTAATTTCAAACAAAGTACAGAAGCCCACAAATAGAGGTGTTCTTCCAGAGGTTTCCATGGAATGTGACTTGATTACATTCATGCTACAGTCCTAAGATGCTGTGTAGCCCTGGATATATCCTCCATATCAGAAAATTTCTCCTTTTTATTAGTTTGTGTGTGTGTGTGTGTGTGTGTGTGTGTGTTCTTCTCTCTGTGTATCTGTGTATGCGCATGTGCATATGTGCATGTGCTTGCAGACATGAGTGTATCATGGTGTATGTGTGGAGATCAGAGGACAACCTTCATGCAGCTCTTGCCTCCTCCTTGTTTATTGGCTGGGTATACAAGGCTATCTGACCCATGAGCTTGCTGGCATTCTCCTGTCTGCCTCCAGGTTCCTACTGGAGTGCTGGAACTTCTTCCAGCTCTGTAATGTCCTTCTTCTATGCGTGTTCTGGAGATTCACATTTAGCTCCTCCTAGTAAGTACTTTATCCACTGAGCTGCCTTTTTAGTATGTTCCCATTTTTAAAAGTAAAAGTGTTAGTAGATGTCAAACTTGTCAACATATCCTATCATCTTATCTTTGTAAATCTTTTTTTTTTCAGGAGACAGAAGAATATGACATTTTAACACATGTCTTAATATTGAAATATTGCTATGGGTTCTGGAAAGGTGTCTCAGTAGTTAAGAGTGCACACTGCTTTTCTAGAGGATCTGGGTTTGATTGCTAACATTCATATCAGGCAGCTCCCTGTGTTTATAACTCCAGTTCAAGGAGATATGATGCCCTCTTCTGGCCTCTCTAGTCAACTACACCCTCATGCATACACATAGACACTTAAACATACATGTAATTCAAAATAAAAATAAACTTAAAAAATATCAACATATATCTTTCATTACTCTTGTCAAGGCTCTGCCTCTATGAAACCATTCCTCCTATTTTCAGAGGAGGAGCTGTTTCCAGGTTGGACTGGATTTTGTATGTTTTATTCTTAGGGCAATCCCGAGTCAGGCCCCTGAGAGCAAGAATTCAGGAGCACCTGTCTGACTTTTCTGTACAAATATCTCTGAGAAACTTTCTGCTGTGCCATCTTGACCATTTTCTGGCCAAGAGCAGTTAGAGGACTTGGTTCCCCCACCGTCACATCATACAGCTCCTCTTGTACCATGCTCACAGGATGTTCACAGGATTCAAAGAGTGAGTCTTTCACTAAAGAGAGAAATGCAAAAAGGAAGAGTCAAAGGGAAAGACGAAAAGGGAAAACCAAGATGAGTTTAGCATGAAAGTGTTTTTCTCTCTCCTCTGTGCCTTTCCCACAATGGAAGCTCCAGGCCAGCTGAAGTCTTTAATACTTTGTTAAGGGTCTATGAATGCCAAAGATCTTGACAGTTCCAGGAGACTTCAAACACCCAGCAAGCCTTTGGTCTAGCTCAGGCTCCAACTGTGCTTCTGTTCTTCTTTACCACATTTTGCTGAAGAAGTCTAGCTTTCCTCAGACACTTAGTCACTCTTTTCACAAGGGAACAACGTTTGTACACTGAAAGTGGCTGTCCATTTTAGCTAGTGAAGGCACAGGTCTTGTCCTCTCACCAATAATGAGATGTCCATCCAAGCATATTTGATTCATGAATGTTGGTCTAGTTTTAACCAAACCCCATTATATCCTTATAGTTCATCCAGTCCTTGAATAACTCAGAGGTCTCTCCTTAAAGGAGCCCATGGAGAGATACTAAGGTGGTTGAGGCTATTACCAAATTCTTAACTCTTTACATAAGCATCTCCTAAGTAACTCAATGCTGCTGAAGTCCACAAGCATGCAAGGAACGTGGCTGCCAGAAATCACATTAAAAAAACAGACATGGACAGGCAAGGTGGCACAAGCTTGTAGCACTCCCACTGAGGAAGCAAAGCAGGTAAGTTTCTGGGTTTGGGTGGCTAGACAGCTTACCATACTGAGTAAGTTCCAGGTTAGTAAAGGACACCCATGTCTTAGGCATCTTCCAGTAATTCACCAAAATAACAAACATGAAGGGAAAAAGGAGAGGCACCTGCCGTATGTTTTCTTGGCCTTTTAGACAAGGGAGTTGTCCCTTTGACCACATATACGTGGATCTATAAGATGGTTGATGTCATCTGGAAGAGAATGGGCACTATTGTCAAAAGACTGCCCTGTAAATGTTACCATGACAGAATGTCAAAAACTTTACAGGGTCACTCAGCATGCTGTTGGCAAGCTTCTCCCAAGAGAATAAATGAGCATACTGAGCGTATCATGCGCTCTAAGAGCCAAGAGAGATTCCTGAAATGGGTGAGAGGAAAATTATCAGAAGCAAAGGAAGCCAAAGGGAATGGCACTGGGATCAATGGAAATGGCAGCCTGCCTCACTCAGAAACTCACATTGTGAAAAGCAAGTGGAGGGAGGCTGAGCTGCTGGAGTCCATCCCTGTGAATTCATGGCTGAGGAGCAGCACAAAAAGCAACAAAAGACCTAGAATGGAACTTAAATAATAAAAAGCCCCAAGCCAACAAAGTTTAAAGAACTGGAAGAACAGCATCTGAGGTTGACCTCTGGTATCCTCTTACAGTACATGTATACACACACACACACACACACACACACACACACACACACACACACACAGACACTCACACAGACACTCACGCACTCTAAAATACACACACCCACACCAGACACACACATATCAGAATTTGGCTGAACTTATATTTTATTCAATTAATTTTAACAGTTATGTCTTTTGAAATGTTACATTTTTTTTCATATTACAATGACTTCAGAGTCAAGCTGACAGTCCAGTTTGACTATTTTCAGGTTGAGATGGTCTTTCTCACTTAAAAATATAATTTGAGGCTTTGCTTTGCCCGCTTGTCTTGTGGGACTGAGCAATTGCTAGATCCTTGGACTTCCATTCACAGACATTTGTTGGGAATTGGACTACAGACTGGTCGCACAAAATCCAAGTAAGCATTGAACTCATCTAAGGATGTCCATGAACATTTGATTTGTCTGATTTTGTCTGCGAAGATCTGGGACTACAGATGGTAGATAAAACAGATTCTCAACTGACCAAGGTGAAGAAAATAAGAAATGGCCAGATTTTCTCTTGGGTGAGGTTCTGAGACTGGAGCAGCCAGCCCGGAGGCGTCTTAGGCCAGAGACCCGGGCGGGATCCACCATTTTCTCTTGGGTGAGTTTCTGAGACCTGAGCAGCCA
>NW_022196891.1:20961805-21067560 GCF_008632895.1 Mastomys coucha | reverse complement strand
GGGGAAACTGGGAATGGAGAAATTCGCATGTAAATAAAGAAAATATCTAAAATAAAAAAAATATAATTTGAACATTATATTCAGTTGTAGTCTCTATATCTGGATCTAGCTCCAGTAAGTTTTCTTTCATGTATGTGTTTTTATTTGTGGGTTAGCACCTTTAAGTGCAGGTACCTCTGGCAACTGGGAGAGGGCATCTGATCCCATGGCACCGGCAGGTGGCTCTGAGTCAACCTTCGTGAGTGCTGGGAACCAATCTCACCTCCCAGTGAATGAGTAGTTGAGGATTTTTTGATTGCTGAGCCATATTTGCCATGTTTGAATTTCATATTTAATACTAGTCTGTAGGTTTGATCCATTTCTATGAGGCCGCTTAAAAAGTTTCAACGAAACCTGCTCCTCACAGTCCTGACTTTGATACTGAGAAAGGATTAGCCACTGGCCTGGATGCAGCTGGAAGGCCTGAGAGGCTTCACAGGGACTTTAATCTCTTTCAGATAAGGCATGTGGCAGGCAGTGATAACAGGGAGCCTACGGTAGCACCCTTCCTTATTTCTCTATTCTCCCTATGGTCCTTAGAGAGCATCCCTATGGCCTCACCTGGAATGCTCAATTTCCCAACCCCCTGGACTGTTCTGCTCCCTTTAGTTCCTATCTCTCATGAAGATAATCTACATAAACCTTTCTTTATTTTAATAACCTAAAATTTAATTTCTAATTCTAAGATAGAGTTTTTCTCTAGCACTCTATGTAGCATGTATACAGTATCTGAAGCTACTTTGTTCCCCAAATTTTCATACTTCTTTCAAGCAATTGATGGTGAGAGGTATACTGTATATTTCTACTTTGTTTGCCATAGCAGCTAGTTTCAGGCTGAATGTTCATTCACTCACCCTATTAGTGATCTACCAAGATACATATATCACATACAGGAACACAGGTTTTTGGATTCAAGGGTCATACAGCTAAGTAGGAGTGACAGATATTAGATTAAACGAACTGAGTGAACAGTATGCTGGGGTGTCTTGTCATGTGTCAGGTAATTCAGGAAATTCCCAAGATACTTATGTTAGGAAGAGGATCTCGGATTTCCTGGGGGGGGAAATGGCATTTAAATTAGGAAGTGAAATCTAGTGGGGATTGATCCAGTGACAAGGCAGGTAGGGTCAGTGCTCAGGCAGTTAAGTAGGCAGGCTGCTTTAAGAGATCCACATGCATTTCTGCAGATTTAGTTCTATGTGTCTATGTAACAATTTTCTACCAAGTTAGCCCTTAGGGCTACAGTAAGTTCTGTTTTCTTGCCTTGTACAATGGCTTAGGGAGCAAGGAATGAATCCAAGAGATACAGAGAAAACTAAATTGTATTGCAGAGAATACAAAACCACCACTCCTTTGCATGTTGAAATAGCCCCTGGGGATGCTGATACCAGCTGATGACAGGAAATGATACCTTGCCCTTCTTATTTGAGAACCTCTAATTTAAATGACTGGATTGGTGTGGAGATCCAGAGGGCTAGTGATCTGTGTTCTAGTAGTATAGAAATAAGTAAGGCCTAGAATCTGTAGGTGAGGGACCCATAGCTCATGGGATAAAGTATTCCATGGGTGGTAAAACCCAGGTAGAAGTGGATAAAGAGTTTTGTGTGTAGGACCTTGAAAGGCAGCCTGGACCCTGGTCAAAGCACAGGCTTGAATCCCCAGTGACCCTGCAGGAACAGTAGACATTTTGCCATACTCCTGCACACTAGGCATCTGATAAAGAGGCTGCACCTCTCCATAGATTTGTGGCCATCAGTCATGTAAGGGAAATATCCCAAACCCCTCTACAAGTAGAGGACTTGGCTATAGGTCTCATAGCCTCAAGGCAGATCTCCATTTTAGTTAGGTACCTAAAGGCCTGGAGGCTTAGCCAATAAACTCCCCTTCCCAGACACTCCTCCCTGCAAAAGAGATTTAACCTCAGGCCCACCCTGAGAAGTGGGATGCAGTTTTACTTATCATCACTCTCCACCATGACAATAAATGCCTTTTTTAAAATTTATTAGATATTTTCTTTATTTACATGTCAAATATTATCCCCTTTCCTGGTTTCCCCTTTGAAGACCCCCCTAATCCCTCCCCTCCCCCTGCTCACCAACCCACCCACTCCTGCTTCCTGGCCCTGGCATTCCTCTACACTGGGGCATAGAGCCTTCACAGGACCAAGGGCCTCTCCTCCCATTGATGACTGACAAGGTCGTCCTCTGCTAGACATACAACTGAAGCCATGAGCCCCACCACGTTTATTCTTTGGTTGATGGTTTAGTCCCTGGGAGTTCTGGGGGGTTCAGATTAGTTCATATTTTTGTTCCTCCAAATGCCTTAAAACCATGGACTGCCTCTTTTCACCAGGATCTGTAGTGCAGAGCAATGGAACAGGCCTTCATCTAAAGAGCTGGCCATCTAATCTCCCTCAGAAGGTATCTCAGTGCTCCCAGGCATGCCCTCCACCAAGTCAAGCCAACTTCTGAATAAGCCAAGGACACTTTCATTCCCAAGGAACCCAGACAAAGCTCCCTTCCTTTCTCCTTCAGCCCTGGGTTGTATCCAGCCTGTTGGCCACTACTCCATTCTCAATTCTTCCGAGGCATCTAGTGGTGCCTGAGTGCACAAGAGCCTGAGAACCAGAAGGCCCTGGCATATGAGCCTGCTCCTGCAGTCCCTAGGAACCCCAGACTGTGCTCCCTCACTCCCGGAGTACAGAGGTTTCCCATAGCCTGACACCCACCCAGTGCTGGTGTGGGGTAAGCACAGTCAAAATTTCCAGCAGCCCACCTCCTGAGCAGACATGGGATACCCTTAACCCTATATTTGTGTATGAGGACAAGGAATTAGGTAGATCTGCTTAAAGCAGGTTGTATGTGGAGTGAATTTAATAAATTGTGAGGATTGGCTTTGTTCTCACTACAGTGACCAAATACTCAAGCAATTTAAGGAAGGTGTGAAGGCACAGCAGCAGTAGTGTTAGTCACAGGTCACACTGCATTCACAGTTAGGAAGCAGGAAAATGGATGGTGGTGTTCAGCTCATGTCCCATTTTCTTCAATCCAGGGCCCAGCCTTCACTGCATCTCCCCATATCAGTTAACCTAGTCTCAAAACTCCCTCTTAAAAAGACCTAGAGGTTCATTTTCCAGGCAATTCTAGATGCTATTGAGTTAACAGACAAGTTAGCCATCTCAGTATGTTTAATATTTTCTATTATGAGCAAAAGTGAAAATGTTGAAATATACAAAGCAAGGTTTTCTTATTATTATCCTTGGTCAAAATAACTTAAAGGGATATTTTATGAAATTGTTGTCATCCTTAAGTGCTTTTGTTTGGTTTATGTAATGTAATTGTATCTAGCCCCCTTGTGAAAGCATGGAATTTGAGGAAATCAAATGTGTCACAGTGATGGGAACAAGGCTAGCTTTAGAGGAAAGTGAGGGTCAAGGAATCCCTTATCTCACTATGGTTTAGTGGCACAGAGAATGTGAGGAATAGGAAGTAAACAACCTAATCTGTTTTTCTAGACGATGGGCACTAAGGCATGGATAGCAGTTCATTTGAAGTGGCAAGTGTGTGTGTGTGTACACATGTATAAATGTCCCTGTGTATATGTATGTTCATATTTGAGTGCATGCATTTTTGTGTGCATATGTACATATGTATATGTTTGCATGTAGGTATGCATTGATTATATATATTGTGAGGGACTAAGCCAAGTAACCATCAGCCTGGGGTGTTCAGCTGTAAATACTTGCAAAACTCTCATCACATCTAGGATTGCTGACTATTTAAACACCTTCATGGAAGGGTGGAGAGGGTCCTTGGATCCTCACCTGGCACCTGCTGTATGAAACTCTATCTACATAGCCTTGGAGAGAGGCTGGAGTATATTGGCCAAGGTAGAAATCTTCATCTATGTGGCTACAAGGAAGCCCTCATCCTTGAAGCCTAAAGGCTTTCAAGTTTGCCTCTTGGGGGAGTGCCCACACTGCTATAAGTAATTCTTGATTTATACTTTACAAGGTATCCCACTAAGTTCATTGATTCCTCAGAGTGAATTTAATGGAATTGTGGCCAAGTTTATCATTGGATGTTTAGAAAAAAGGGTTGATAAGGCTTATATCTCCCCTGAGAAGGAATATATATGTACACTTATATGTATAAGTATATATGTATATATTTGTAAGTTGGTATGTTTATATATGATATTATATATGCATTTGCATATCTGTATATATATATGCCAATGTACAAATTTGTATGTCTGTGTTTATACACATGTGTACATGTAAGCATATGTATGTTTACAAAGGAATGAAGCACATTCATCCATTTAGAAGGATAAAAATAATATGTTTTTACCCAGTGTCAGAGGTCAGATCATATTGTCACCTAATACGTTTAAGGAGGGAAAGGAAAATTAGTTTTCTATCCCACTTGGTGTGTTGATTTCAACATTTTCCTTCCTTCAATTTCCTCACAACAAATTGAAATCTGGAATGTTAGTATTATTTATATCTCAGTAATTGGGTAGGCTTATTTCCTTCTTGCATCTAAAAATGTAAAATATTTATATAACATATTTGGTGTTAGAGGGCCAGCATGAGGCAGGTAGTTGCCCTCTCTTAAATCAGGCCAGCATGCCTCCTTCTAAAATGCCCTTAACAGTTCCAGTTTGTACATAGTCTTCAGTTGAGCTCATCCTTCACTTTTATTGAAGTCTTTGAAGTGTCACAATCTTTTTTTTTTCCTAGAAGGTGCTTTATGATTTACATGAACAATAATTATTAAAATGCTTAATCAATGTCTTTAAAAGCATCCATATCACAATTTTAAAATACCATGCTTATTTGTTTGTATTCATTTCTGTGTGTGAAGGAACCAAGGAATCCTATTCTGAAGTGGGGAGTGAAGCATATGTCTTTTCTGATTTTTCTCTCAGTGCTTAGCCCAGTGAGGAATACTATGAATATTTCAGAGAGTAGAGTAAGGCAAAGTTCAGAATCCTAGCATCGTCTTCCAAAGTCTGACCTAACTTTGACAAAGTTACTTGCTTTATTTGAATTTGGTTTATTAATTCTTAAAATGAGAAAAAATGGAAGTACCCTCACCACAGGCCTTTAGTGAGGATTAACGGAATTAGTGAATATAAAATACAGCTTATGGCCAAGCATAATCTAAGTCCTCAAAAAATTCTATTTTATTGCTTGTAGAACTTGCATATCCTTATATTTTTAACATTTTTATGGAGAAGCTATGCATTACAATTCATAGGAACTTACAATTTTTCTTAGAATTACTGGAGCAAAACATTCTTATTTACATATACGATTAATAATTGAAACATGGAGGGCGAGAGAGCGGCTCAGTTGTTGAGCCTCTTTTGCTCTTCCAGAGAACTGGAGTCTCTGCTTTTTTTTTTTTTTTTTTTTTTTTTTGGTTTTTCGAGACAGGGTTTCTCTGTATAGCCCTGGCTGTCTTGGAACTCACTCTGTAGACCAGGCTGGCTTCAAACTCAGAAATCTGCCTGCCTCTGCCTCCCAAGTGCTGGGATTAAAGGCGTGCGCCACCGCTGCCCGGCTTGGAGTCTGCTTCTTAACATCCATGTTCGGTGCCTTAAAATCCACTGTAAGTCCAGCTCCAGAAGTTTCATTGGTGTCTTCTAGCCTCTGAGAACACTACATTAATCTGCACATACTCACACATAGAGACACACATATACAGATAATTAAAAATAAATTTTAAATTTGAAGCATAGAATTAAAAAAAAATCTTAGAAACATTAAAAAAAAATTCAAAAGACTAAAACAGAAACAGATACCCAATTTCTCAGTGGAAGCATTTTGCAGCAGGTTAAAACATTAGACTCTCAAATTAGGACAGTATTAATGCCTACGCTCACCCTTAGAATTTGTTCATGGCTTTCCCACCAGATATTTGTTTGTGGTACTGTACTCTCCAGTGCCAGATTCTTTGAAGTACCAAGATCGAAATAATGGGTTCGATGCTTTCATCACCGTTATAAATCTAGCAGCAGATGCTCGTGGATGTGATAGGATGGCTGGGTTTGAGAAATGGGTGGTCCCTAAGGACCAGGTGAATTGAGGAATGCCAGACGGAGGTAGCATCTGTGCATATGAGAGTCAGTCCTGGAGCGGGGTTGGGTGTTGTGTCCACACTGTCTCTTTGTTTCTCTGGGATAAATATAGTGATGAACCCACAGTACACTGCTGCCTATGGCTTCTTGGCTGGTTCTCCATTTATCTGGGAATCATATATTTTGTATAATTTGCACATTTCCATGGATAATGGATGACAGTGCATCAATACATTATTATCAAGAGAACAAATATCCCTGAGTCAACATTCCAGTAGCACTCCAGTGTCTGAGTGGATTTTCTCATTGTCTTTTCCATAACAACTTGATAACTGGGAATACAACATGACACCAAGAAATAGAAAAATAAAAAAGGTCTTTGAAGCAGTTACTTTTTATCTTGCTTTATTCTTAACAGCGTTTCTCTGGTCTAATTCTTTTATGGTTCCGGGGAGAATTACATTTCAAATTCCATAATTGCACAGGAGAATTGGAGTCTTGTAAAAATTTAGAGTGCTCTGTTCAAAGGCAATTTTTATTATCCACCTAGGTTGTGATGCAGCCCGAGAGATTGTTTAGAGCCTCATTAAAAGAACCCCCTTTTAATATGACCACTTTCTCTTGACACAATGTAGCATGATCTTATTTAATATGACCACATTACTATAATTGACTGTATGTGTGTTGAATGACTTAAAGTGCTGTATTTAGGGTATTGAACCAGTACAAAATATACGTGAACTTTATCAGTTTTCATTTTCCACTTACATATCGAGGACAATACTAAATGACATTTTATGACATTTGATAGGTATTTAAAATGTGTTATTACAACTGCTCAGTGAACCATGAAACACAAGTGGAATGGTATAGCTGTGTTTTCGTCTGAGAAAATACAAGCCAGAAGCACTTAAGTGGCCATCCTACAGCGCATGCGCATCTTCATCAATGTCTTACTTTGACTCTCTGCCAAGTTCATTATCTCTTCTGAGCCCAAATGTATCCAAATGAAAAATTAGGCAAAAAGACAGACTCAATTAAGATGCGCCTTCAAAAATATCTCAGATTCCTGTATGAAAAATTCTCACACAAGTGTCAAGGACCGGTCTATTTCATTTCAGTTCTCATTTGTCTGAACACACTTTAGTGTTCCAGGGGAGGGTAGCTGAAAGACTGATGTCATGTTCCTTTTCACACCTTCCATCTATAAAGATAGTTCTTTTGTTTGCTGCTGAAGCTATTATATCCACAGCCTATGGCCACTTGTGGGTTTTAATGATGGAAATTTTAAAGAAGAAACAGCAAGTAAGACGTGAAAATGTCCCCTGGGATGTTATTTTATTGCTACCTGTCCCTTATCATTTAGAAAAGTAGATGTACTATCAAAACATTCAGTCAACTTCTTTGATGATTGCTTGACTAAGAGTGAAATAAAAGGTACTAAGAGGAAATAATGTCTAGCTAACCTAAGCTATGTGTGTGTGTGTGTGTGTGTGTGTGTGTGTGTGTGTGTGTATGTGTGCCTGTGTGCAGGTCTATGACACAATTCAAGTGGACGAGGTCATCAATGCATGTGTTCAGAGGAAAGGGTAAAACCCATGCCAAAAAACACCATAATGTCAAGGAGGGGAATGGATGTGGGGGCGTCACATGTGGATTTGAATTATGGTATTTCAGTGTTTGTTCATATTTAGATGGTTACATTTGATTGTTTAACCGTCAAACTGACGGGATATTGAATCACCATGGAAACAAGTCTCTGAGCATATGAGGGGAGCAGAATTCAGTTGGTTTTGTCCAGATGATTATACCCATCCTGACTGTGGCAGCAGTACTATCCTACAGGCTGGAGTTCTGAACCCAATAAAAAAGAGAAATCAAGCTGAACTTCAATATTCATCATTTCTCTCTGCTTTCAGACTGTGGATGCAATGTGACCAGCTGTAGTTCTGCCTTCTGGGTTTAGGGTGTTGCTGCTGTCTTTGGATTTGCTACTTAACTTAACTGATTCCATACAGTGTAAATTTTATGTTCTGCGGTATTTCAAAGATTTACAAAAAGGTGTAACCTTTCTAGGCAGAGATATCTGTACTCCATGTTAAATGTAATAGGGAGAATTTTTGGTGTAAATATCAGTGCACTGGGTAAATTGTAAATTGTTGACCTGCAGAGAGAATTAAGCTCCAGGGCCCCTTTGTTAAATCATAATTAACATAATCATGGAAACTTTAATGCTATGAAATAATGAGGCAAGTGATGTGGCTCAGCTAGTGGGATGCTTGCGTAGCCAGCCTAAAGCCCTAACTTCCATCCCTAGCAACGCTCATACTTGGTCCTATCAGTTGGAAGAGGAATTCAAGAGAATAAAAATTCAAGGCCATTTTCTTCTTCATGGGGAGAGTTCAAGACCAGACTAGAATACAGAAGACACTATCCCCAAAGTAAAACCACAACATATAATAATAAATAAACAACAGTCATAATTGCAACTCAACTTCATCAGTTCATATTCCTTATCAGAGATGTGTGCTTGCCCTCGTCCTATACAGACATATCTCAACCTAATCTATTCTCCTTAAGAACTACAATCTGCATTCTGTCAATAAAATTAAAAAAAAAATGATTTCAGAAAGATTCTAAAACCCTAGAAAACTGTAAATAGACTATCAGTGCTGCTAAGCCTGCTGGGATTTGACAAAGCATCTTAATAAAGGTGGTAAATTACTTCTTATTTTCACCAACATAAATTGGTTTGTAGAATCTCCCAAGTGAATTGATGGGCTTGTTTGAATGTGGTTTTGTTTTTACCTTTATATTAAAACTGAACGGAAGTGAAAAGGTCAAGTTTATTCAGAAAATTGTTAGCTATCTTTGGGAAGAAAAATAATTTAGCATGTGTGACTTTAATCAATTTCCATTCATTGTTAAGGTTCACCTGAAGTTGAGCCTGATATCCATGAGAGATGGAAATGTTGACTGGTGTTACAGGCACAATAAATACACCTGAATCTAAAGTCCTCCAGACAATAGGGTTAATAAAACCTATTTGTCTGCTTCCATAAGTTAGAAATGTTTAAATGAGAAAAGCTGCTTGCTTAGCTGCTGGGTTAATAAAAGCATTTTCAGTTCTCAATCTTCATTGTTCTGAATGTCAAGAGGCAAAACTGACTTAAACATACAGTCTGTGGTGTGGATCCAAGTAGTGGTACGATGTCTGGGGATCAGGCACTGAGGAACACACTTGCAATCAAAGATGTGGGTGGGGCCATACACATGCCGAAGGAGCTTTCTTTTTGTTAGGGGGATATTATTTGTACGTTTGTTGTTGTTGTTGTTTGATATAATTTGTTTGTTTTTTTTTCAGAAGCTATCCACAGAGCAGAGCTATACCATATTCTCCCCCCCCCGACCCCCAATTTATGTCTCTACATTGTTCTGGGTTCCACGAAGGCACAGGACACAGTTGGCCTTTCCAATGATGTGATGGGAATGAGGAAATTTTTGACAGTCAGAATGAAGTATTTGAGAAAGAAATCCATGCCTGTTATCACATAGCAGATAAAGCCTGGATTCAATGAGAGCTGTTGCAGTAGTAGTGATGGATATGTTGGTGACAGCGATAGTTAGTGTTGGTGAAGATAATACAAGAGGGAAGAGTCTGTGAGGCCTGGGCTACAAAAAGACTATGGTTGAATTCAGGCCTTATGCTGAGCTGGACATGGAGAGATCGATCTGATCAGGCCGATGGAGCAGAACCGGTCATTTTTGGCCTTGGAGAGCATAAATCTGATTGAAGGAATGGGTGTCGGGTAGTGTGATGCAACTGCATAGGCAGTAGCTTGTGTTACTGCGGTCCGTATGCATGTCCAGATATTTCAGTAGCAAAGGTGAAATGCACCAGAGAACATAAACCAGATAATGGGTGGCTATGCCAAAATTAGATCGTAATGGATTTTATTGATCTGCCAGATCACAACAATCCAGACCATAAGGAATCGGGTATGGTTATCACTCTGTCAATGCTAGTTGTGTGCATTTGCTAATATACATGAATGAGCTCCCTTCCATGTTAGGCAATGACGCACGTGTGCATGTTGTGGAATTCACATGCACAATATGCCACAAGGTGAACAAAGAGAGCTCACACTACGGGGAATCATAAACCAATTAGGACTTATGTCTCTAGTCTCTAGCATTACTTCATTTGGAGATAGGGTCACTACAGAGTTAACTAAGGTTAGAGAAGATCATAACGGTGAGACTCTGATAAAATTGGACTAGTATCTTTTTAAAGATGTGTGCGTGTGTGCATGTGCATGTGCGCGTGTGTGTATGTGTGTGTGTGTGTGTGTGTGTATGTGTGTGTGCGCGTGTATGTGTGTGTGCGCGCACACATGTGCACAGGTGTCCATGGGGCCAGAAGGAAGAGTTGTATCTGATGGAATTGAAGTCACGGTGGTTGGCAGCTACCTGACCTGGGTACTGGGACCTAAGCTCAGGTCCTCTTCAAGCGCAACAAGTGTTCTTTAAGCACTGAGCCATCTTTCTGGCCCCATCTTTTGGAGCATTTGAAGAAGCATTAGAGTGGAAACATATGTAGGAGGAGGAGAGAATGAACAGTCTGTGAGAACTCAGTAAGTTACAGCCAAGAGAGTGTCTTCCAGAACTCCAACTCACCATCGACTTGTAATCAGTTACTATCTGTTGTGTAAGCTACCCAGTTGGTGTTTTATTCTTACAGAAGTTCAAGTAGCCTCATGGAGGAAGAGAGGCAGTTAGACCTTATATGAGTTCTGAATGCTACTGAAGTAAATCAGGTCGGTTATTTGCAGTAATATAAATGCATATTTCTCCTGTTCTAGAAGGAGAATTTTTTTTTTTAAAGTCATATCATTGGTAGGTTTTATTCTCTGGAGACTCTGAAGGAGACAGAGTAACATACTGCTTATCTGGTTGCCTCTGGTTCGTGGAATCTTTAGAATGCTTTACATACAGCCACATGAATCAAACCCCTAACTCATTGTCACACAGCCTCCTTTCTGCCTGTTCATATCATGCCTTTCTGCCTGTCACACGGACGTTATGCATTGGATTCCAAGAACTCTTTTTGCTCACAATATTACTACCCTAATATTAATAATTACGCCTGGAAAGGTTTTACTTATGAGCCAGCTCCTGTTGCAATCAGCAGGATTTAGTGAGTTGTGTCTACCTCCCTACTGCAGGTCTGCGAATGGCCACTAGTGAGAATCTTCAGGAGATAGAAGAGCTCCATCTGTAGATACAGCTTAATTCTAGTCAAGAGGGAGCTGTATTTTAAGGCAGTGATCCCTCAAATTGTGAGATGTGAGAATATAGGGTGCTGGGCGGTGAGGAAATAAAGGGATGGGAGAGACCCTTGTCCAGCCAGAGCTCAGAGACCCTGGGTGGGTGGACGAGGGAGTCTGGCTGTGGGAAGTCAGTCCACGGGGGTGGGAGGGAGCAGTTGGGGATCCCTGGCCCTCACAGAGGCCAAGGACGATAGGTTCTTGGTCTTGGGCATCGCAGAACGTTGCTGGATGCCGCTGAAGAGCTGAGAACCGGTTGGCGCTCCAGGTTGGCAATGCCCTAGGCTGAAAGGAAAAGGGGGGAGCAAGGAGAGAAGGCACTGGGTGGTCCTCTTGTGGGCGAGAGTTCTTGTTCAGGTCTGGCAGCTAGAAACATTGGGAGACTTTCCTGCAGGAGATTACATGAGGCTCTTTAGGGGAAGGCCTAAGCCATTGTTCAGCATGGCGAGTCTAGATGAAAGGAGGCAGCCATAGTTTTTGGCTTTATTGTAGAAAGAGAGAGAGAGACAGACAGAAGAAAAGTAGAGGCCAGCCATGGCCACTTGGAGAGAGGAGAAAGGAAGTGGGAAGAGAGCAAGAGGTGAGAGTAAAGACAAGAAAGAGAGCAAGAGCTTAAGAGAGAGAGAGAGTGGGGGGGGAGGGGCAAGCAGCCTTTTTTATAGTGGGCTGGACTGCTTTGCTGTTGCCAGGTAACTATGGAGCAGGGCATACCTGGCTTGACATCAGGTGGCTGTGAGGGGTGGAGTCCAGCCAGAGTACTGGGAGCTTGGAGCATTGTCTAGCCACAGGATAATGGAGGCCTCTGGTGTCAGGCCTAATGTCTGGGGGCATAGCATAACTCACTGTTCTGTCCCTTGTAGAATTTTCTACTGGGTCTCCAGAGTAAGCCTCGCTCAACCAGAACACAAGCTGCCTTTCACCATCCTACATAAGAATATCAATGCCAACGAGAAAGCACTGAAATTTCCCTACACTAGGGATTTAGGGATGGCTCTCATGGGTCTATGGATTGGAGTTATTCTGCATGGAAAACAGGCCTACACACTGACAAGGGGCTGAGCTAGTCAAGCCTTTCTGGAATCACTTACATTCTATAGGTTTCGATTGTTGTTCCCTTGAATCCCACTGAGTGGCATTGTCAATATCATATAGCATTAACTGAGAACATGAACAGATGGTGGCAAATGTTGCTTCTAATCAAAAATTAGTACCGAGGTAGCAAAATGGCTTAGTGTGTAAGGTTGCTTCCTCCTAAGGCTTATAACCTGAGCTCTGACTGGGGAGGAAGAGAACTGACTTCTAGAAGTTAACTTCTAACTCCACATGTACACTTGATGCCCAAATAAATGTCATACAAATTTAAGGTTAATACTAACACGTGAATGATAGGTACTGAGCATACCTGACTCATTTTGGACATGCCAATAACTTATGCAAAACTATTGACCTTAAATGTTCTCTGTTTAAATTCAAGTATGGATTTCTGTCTTCTGATTTAACATAAATACCCCTACATGCAGAAGTAAGTGGTGATGCTCATTTAACTACACATCACACATTAATTGCTTGGTTTTTTTTTTTCAGCTGCCTAAGCTATTTTTTTTTTTAAGCCAAGATATTTTCTAGATACTTAGTCAGTTTTTTGCCTTAAGAAAGTGCCTGGAACTAATTTCATTTCTACTCTAAGAGGATGTTATAAGAAATGAGATACGGTTGATTGGTAAAGCAAAAAATTCAAATTTCATAATTGGTGAATTGCAGATCAATCTAGATGATGGAGAGAGGTCCTAATAAGATTATTTTGTCTTGTTTTATCTCTGCAAATGGATCCCTAGAATCCCATTACCTTTAATCAGGAAATCTTGCTTATTATTATCTTTTAAGGTTTGGAAAAATGAGAGCTTTAAAGGGAAATTCAGGTTCTTGTGTAGTAGGAAAGGATTTCATGAAGCCAGAATGAGATGCAAAACAAACTATATATCGAATTTGCATATGCAAATAAAATTTTGACCTGCTCCCAGGAGGCTCTCCTGGTTTTCCAAGCAATAGAGAAGGTTTCCTTCATAATTCTCTTCCCTCTCCCTCTTCCTCTTCCTCTCACTTTTCACCTTACCTCCCTCCATCCCTCTCTCTCTCTGTGTCTGTCTCTCTGTCTCAATCTTTCTCTTTCTCTCTTTCTCCCTTCTCCATTGTTTCATACTTAAAATTATCAGGGTATAATAAAACAGGACCTATGACAAAGTTGCCAAGCAACTAGGTGTGGGAAACAAATACAGGATGATGCTATACTGTTCACTCTTTGATTTATTCCCCACTACCAACCACATATTTACTACAAAATTTGACTAGTCATAGCAAGGACAGTGTATGTTTCTTCTTTTTATATTTTGTTACTGTGATGAGGCAATATGACCAGAAGCAAGTCATGGGTGGAAAGGATTTATTTGACTTGTGCTTCTGGCTCAAGTCTATCACTGAGAGAAGTAGGGGCAGGAACTTGAAGCAGAAATCATGCAGAAATGTTGTTTGCTAGTTAGATAGCGTTCTTGTGCAGCTGGGGTCCAGCTGTACACAGAAGGGCATAGCCCACGTAGGCTTGTTCTTTTATATCAATGAGTAATCAAAACATTTTCTCACAGGGATGCTCATAGGCCAATGAGACGGACTTATCCCTTGTCCTGTTTACTTTTCTCAACTTCATAGAATCTAGAGCTATCTGGAAAGAGAGAACTTCAGCTGAGAAATAACTCCACCAGATTCACCTGGAAGCAAGCTCGTGTGGCTTTTTCTTGATTAATGACTGAGGTGGGAAGACCCAGATCACTATGGGCAGTGCCGTCCCTGGGTAGGTGGTTTAAGGGTGATATAAGAAAGTAGGCTGAGTAAGCCATGAGGAGCAAACCAGTAAGTAGGACTCCTCCATGCTCTTTGCCTCAGTTTCTTGCCTTGAGTTTCTGACCTGACTTTGCCTCACTACAGATCGCCATGAGAATTTGTGGAACAAATAAAGCCTTTCCTTTCCAAGTTGCTCTTTGCCATGATGCTTCATCACAGTGACAGAAAGTGAGCTAGGACATCCCTCAATAAGACTCCCTTCTCAGGTGACTCCAGGCTTTGTCAAGATGATAGTCCAAGCTAATTAGTACCACATCCAAATAGTTTCCATGTGGCTCTTTATGAAAATGTTTATTGAGCCTTGGAATAGGAAGATTTGCTTATTCATAGGAGCATCACCTTTCGTACTTCAGAGGGGCAATTATAAAATCTCTATAACGTGACCAGTACAATGTTAGGTGCTATACAGAACAAAAACAGAGATAGGAATTACAGTTCAGAGTTTCTTCATGAGATCAGACTCAAGAGACACCAAAGGAATGGTCAGTGTTTGACTCTTTTGTCTAAGCAAGTAAAAACAAAACAAAACAAACAATCAAATAAAAAATCAGACAAACAAAAAATAATAACAACAGCAACAATTATTTCTACTAGCTAAGGCAAAGGATTGAGTAGTCAATTAGGTTTCAAGTTTTTCCTCTTAGGCTTAATGAAATTTACCTCCCAGGAAATCAGAGTTTAAAGAAACTAAAGTCAAACAAAGGCAAGTTATTCACTTTATCTTCTCATTGAATTCCTTCTCCGCTGGGCCTTTATGATATGCTGAGGATGGGAAGGTTGGCAGCTAATGTCTTGTCCCCAGGGAGCTTGTACTTAAGGATTTATTTATTTATTTATGAGTCTCTCTCTCTCTCTCTCTCTCTCTCTCACTCTATCTCTCTCCCTTCCCCTCTTTCCCATCCCCCTCTCTCTCTCTCCCTCTGTGCTTGTGTGTGTGTGTGTGTGTGTGTGTGTGTGTGTGTGTGTGTGTGTGAAGTTATACTGAGTGTAGGTCTGCAAATTTATAATCAACATCCACTGTAGTTTTTCAGGCACTGTCTGATGTGGTTTTTTTTTTAATTTATTTTTTATTTTTCAAATTTCATGTGTGTGTGTGTGTGTTTTATATGCATGTACACGCATGTTCGCAGATGTGTGGGTACACATTCACATGTGTATAACTACATTTAGAGAAGCCTGGGGTTAATGATGGAATCACAATCAATATCTCTATCTTACTCATTGAGTCAGTGTCTCTCAGTCAACCCCAAAATGTATTCACATGCCTAATCTCACTATCTACCTGCAGCTGTCCAGTAGCCACGGAGAACTAGGTTTACCTGAAAGGGAGGCTGGGAATGAAAAAGAACAGGCAGGTGAGAGAAGAATGAAGTCAGGACAAAGATTTCTGATCAAGGCTCAAAGTTTAATTTTCAGCTCTGCGTTTATAGAGGCAAAAATCACAGACCCATCCTTTGGCTTCAGCTGGATTGAACTGCAAACCAAGCTCAGCAGGCGGTCAAGTCCTCAAGGTCCCTTAGGGAATTGCAAATGCAGTGAGGCCACAGTGTAAAACAGTCAGAGGTTTCTTTAGTCTATTCAAGGTTGGGGGAAGGGCACAGCTACCTACTCCTGGGATCTCCTATCTCTGAGGATGGATACTTCAGGTGAGCTCACACACACACACACACACACACACACACATTGGGCATATATCTGAGTTCTTGAGATCTGATTCTGGACAACTTGCATGGGGCGCACCTAACCACTGGGCTGTTCACCCATCCTTGACCTTATCTTTGTGATGCAGGGTCTCTTATGGTCCTGTAACTCACCATGTAGGCTAGTCTGGATGTTCAGTGACCTCCATTGTTTTCCTGTAATCCATTCCCAGTGCTGGCGGTACAAGTATATATTTTCAGACTTAACTTTATTTCTTAGCACTCAGGTCCTCATGCACTCTAGGTAAGCACTTTATTAATGGAGCTTTTCCCCAGCTCCCTGCAAATATTTCCTTATGAATTAGGTAGAGGCTTCAGCAATAACTTTGAGTCAAGACCCCCCAAAGATGCAAAATACTACTGAAGGTTAAGGATATCTGAGAATTGAGAATACAGCTTCAAAATTCACCTAATTGGTTTCTTCACCTTTTTCCTTTATCAAGCATTGGCCTTGGGAAAGTTCTTCTCCGTGTGGCAGGCTGCCACCTACCTCTATTGTTGAGGACTAAATTCTACCAAATGCACAATTGTTCTGGCTTGTATGTCTTTTGTAAGAAGCAAGAACTATACAATGTTTAGCTGGAGAGATAGTTCATTGTTAAGAGTGCTTGCTGCTTGTGGCTAATTGACTGAGAAGGCCTCTCATAGGCCCATTTGTTTGCCTTCTCTGTACCAAGCTGATGGAATTGTTTAGGAAAGAGAAGTGGGTGTGACCTTGTTGGAGGAGGCATTTCACTGAAAGTGGACTTTGAGGATTCACAAAGCTCTCTTTGCCTAGTTATTGTAGACCAAGATGTGAGCTCTCAGCTCTTCAGCTCTTCCTTTTCTCTGCCATCATTGTCTTTAATATTTTGAAACTCCCAAACAAAACTAAATGCCTTGGTCATGCAGCTCTTTTGTACAGCAATATAAACGTAACTAAGACACCACTCTTGCAGAACACATGACTTCTGTTTGTAGCACCCAGGCTGAGTGTCTCACAACCACCTGGATTTTCCGTTTAAAGGATCTAATATTTTCCTCTGGTCTTCACAGGCTATTCTTCTAGACTTGACATTATCCTTTTCAGGCAGATCTCTCATGGTCCTGAAACTCACCTTAAAATCATGTGTACAAACCCACACAGAGACACAATTCGTACTTAATTAAAAATAAGTCTCAAGTACTGACAGTCATTTTGTTGTGAACTTGTTTACATTTTGGCTCATAAACACAGAAATACAGACATTATTTAAAAATAATATTTATTATCTGTAAATTGTGTATACATGTATGTATATACACACATATACTATGTATTTCTATCATATTTATCTCTACTGTCTACCCTCAACTTATTTCAAGAATCTCCAATTCCACTCCCTCAAAGGTTGATATTATATTTTTATCATTATTATTGATAGCTGTCTGAGCCAAATTAGTGTTGACATAGGAATAAGGCCATCCACTGGGGCATAAGAATGCTACCAGTAGCCATACCTCAGAAAAAAACAGTGACTCCATCAGCATCTATGACCTCTCAATGTCTCCTTTGGAGTCTTTCTTCGATTCATGCTAACATCTTAATTAGCTGATCTTGTGCAGACTGTGGGAGCACCCATATCTATAACCACTATTCATGGCACAGTGATCATCTTAGAAGATGAAGCAGAAAGAATCTGAGAGCCAGATCAGGGGGAGTGGTGTGAATTGCTGTCTTCCTAGTTATAAATACATTTTTAAAGTAGTTGCCTCTAATAGAATAGGTTTGAGTAAAAATTAGAAGAAACACCTGCTTTGCTCTAAAACTGAATCTCAGATCATACTGGAGCATAATGGGAATATTTAATTAACAAAGAATATACTCTGCGCTTCATGTGGAAAGATCTTCAAAGATCAATAGTATTTTCTTTTAGAAATGGAACTTCCTACTCAAACCACCAAAACAAATTGATATGTATCATCTCTTAATATTTATTTCATGATTACTTTATATTGGTCATATCTATTGGTTTTTAACTTATTTTGAAATATTTGTAAAGTTGATATTTTACTTCTATATCTCATATGAGAACACTCATGCTGACAAATAGCTAGGTTGATATTCTCAGGTCTCTCATGAGGTGTGAGTAGACAGAGGAAGGACCAATTTAGGATTATTGATTTTATTCCAAAGCCTATGATCGCTCCTCCAGAGTAAGTAGTATGTTTTTAAGGACATGTAGATTGAAAGAGTAAAACCTGAACATCAACCATATCTCATTACAGTAAAAGATTGTTAGGAAAACAGGTAATTTGGACGTCAATTTATCAACTGTAGAAATCCTTGTGTATTTGTTTATTATATAAGTTTGAAGCATCTCAGCATGTGTTGGATATAGCCCTATACTGAAAACATTCATAATAATATAGTTTATATGTTATCATAAATTGATTGATTGATAGATTTTGTTATTTTGATACAGGGTCTCACTCAGTAGGCCAAATGACCTGGAACATACTATATAACTCAAATTGAACTCTGATTTGTAGCAGTTCTTCTGTCTTTATTTCCAGGGGAGCTAGGGTTATAGCAGTAACCTCTCATGATTGGAATCTACTTTTCTGTTTATATAGACACTTATAAGTAATATCCTATTCTACAGTATAGTAATTAAGACTTTTGAATGAAAATATTATGTAATTTATTTTAAGAGATGTTATTCAAAATCTGGGCAGTATATGGGTGCGACCATAGAATAATAACATTTAATTTAATTGTTGAATACTTTGAATGTTTTATAATTATAAGTAATTTTGCAATGAAATTACATGTATCTGGAATTTCTAATTATTTCCTTAGACTAGATTCTTATAAGTAAATGGTTATATCAAAAGTAAAATTATTTCAATACTAGTGATATGTGTTGACAAGTTGTCTTATATGTAGCACAAAACATGTAAAGATTATTTTTAATGTCTCTTTTATAAGTAGAAGCACTCATATAGTTTTTGCACCTTTATCATCAGATAGCTCATTAATTTTTTGTTATACTTGACACAGACTGAACAATGCAAAAATATCTAGGTCAGCTTGCTCCCAACCTCACAGCTTCTGTTGATACATAATTCAAGATAGAGCCATTCAACCTGTCATTTTTTGTCATTTATTTTTCGCTCAACAAATATATGTGAAGTGCTACTACTTACAGAAATAAAGTGATAAGTAGGTGTGTTGAAAAAAATTAGACACTAGGAGTAGTAAGATGACTGAGTTGAAAAACTGTTTTCTGTTCAAGTGTAAGTGCCTAGGTTTAGAACTCTCATACCCAGTTGAAATCTAACCCAAGAACAGTGGTTTGTATCTGTAACCCAGGCTTAGAGGAAGCATAGATGGATGGATCCCTGAGACTCCTTTGCCTAGGTGAATTCCTGAGTTTCAGGATATTAAGAAGAGCCTGCCCCGAAAAGAATGTGAAGAATGACTGAAGAAGACATTCAGTGTCATCCTTTGACTCCATATATACTTACACACTCACATACACACAATAACACTAAAATAAACACAACAAATACCTCACAAATTTGAGTCCTGCAAAATACTGTGAGTACATGAGTGTGTGCATGTATGTGAGCAAGAATATGCAAATGTATATATTTAAAGTGGTATGTTCATGTATATAGTTTTTCTACAAGAATTTTAGTATAAAATGTATGAAAAATTTTTATAGTGTGTACTCTCTGTGATGTGATAGACAATAAAAAATGTGAGAGACTTCAAGACAAAAAAAATTCTACTTTTAGAAAATTCTAGGCAATAGAAATAGTGAGCAAAATTTCATAGTTTTACCCTTGATGAGATTAATACATACCCAGAAATTATATAACCAATTTTGAACCACATTGCCTAGAATTGATTGCCAGAGCTCATGAGATGAAAGATGGGTCTGCAGCTTCTGTGAACCAGCTGGAACAGTCCAAAGTATAGACAGAACAGAGATGATAAGTGTTGCACAGTAATTCCGATGATGCCTTGAAAAGTCTCAATATCCTTAGGACAGAAAGGATTGAACACCTGGTTGGCCTGTGGCAGTTCTTGAGTTGTGCTGCATTTTCTGAAAGGTGCATGCATATTTGGGATTTGAGACCTTATCTAAAGACATTCATAATCTTTTCTTTGAGTTTACTTTATGCAAAACTCTACTACTCAATGCAACCTGAGTTTGACTGTGTCTTTTGTTGCAAAGATAATCTACTAAGGGAATAATATTTTAGGGGTCTGAAATATCAAAGTTTCATCTATCATATGATGTCATCAGTCATTGGGAGAGAAGAAGAGAAATAGAGACAGGGAAGAAGAAATTAAATGAATGAAGGGGGCAAGAAAAGAAGAAGACAAGAGGAGGGAAAGACAAAAGTGAGAGAAGAGTTAGGAAGAAGAGAAGGGTAGAAAAAGTACCAGAAATTAAAAATGAAGAGAGAAAAATAATCTTTTCTTTTCTCTTTTTTTTACGTAATGGTAACACCCCCAACTTCCAGAAATATAATCCTCAAATATTCCTTTACCTTTAATAATAACAAATGCTAATATATAGTAACTATTTCAACCTTTGCCTATCTTAGCTACAGATTTGACTGAAAAAAATTATATGCTGATAAATCCTCTGTCATCCATGAGTATGAAATAGTCTGTTTGCCAAGAGACACTGAGACCACTTGAAATTAAGACCATAATTTAGGACCAAGATAAAGGTAACAGCTAAAATGAAAATGTCCTCTTGTGGAAAATTATCAGTAATTCACTTTATATTGATATAAATAATGTTCTCCAACTTTGTTTTGAATGATGTCTAATTACATAATGGCCATGTTGTCGGTAGAAAGAAAATTAATGTTTTATTCATTGAAGATGCTCAATAGGAAAGGGTCATCTTTCTAAGCTGAAAAATGAAAATATATTCAATATTGATATGTTGAAGATTCCTTTTCATTTTTCTTTGAAGTAACTTAGAATGCATTATGAAAGACAAATATTTTATTCTGCCAGCAAGTTATTAAAATCATGAACTACATGTAATCTAAAAAAATGTGAAAAACTGTATACCATTGCCTTATACCTAATGTCTCAGTAACAAGAATATTCATTATATGAATAAATCTAAGTTGATTATTAAAGTAGATTATTAAAATATTAAAAATTAAAATCAATGTGATGTACCTAATGATCAATTTTAGTTACTTTAGTAAATTGCTTCAGTCTAGTACTTAGAAACAAAATATGGCCACTCAAATCATCCTTTTCTATACCCTATACACACACAGAAACAGGTTATTTTTTTTAATTAAATGATGAGTTAAACATAGTTAAATATTCACACCTTGTTGTGGTTTGAATGTGAAATGCTTCATATACATGCTTGAGTTTGAACTCACGGTTTCTAGCTGGAACTAATACTGTTTAGGTAGGATTTGAAGCTTGAAGGTGGCAGAATAGTGCTGAAGGAAATCCATTACTTGAGACAGGGATTTAATGTTGGATAGTTTGATCCCATGTCCAGTTCTCCATCTCTACTTCCTATACACTTGTGAAATGTTATTGGCTAGCCTCATGGTATTGTTGTCATACTTTCAGTGCATGATGGACTATATCCCCCTTTGGAACTCTAAGTCAAAGTAAATCCCATCTCTTAAAACTTGCTGTTTGCCAGGATATTATATCAGAGCAATAGAAAAGGACCTGATACACACATATTATTAAGTATCCAATACTGGTGGAATTTGAATGACTGTTGTATTATAAAGCATCTTCAAGGAGATGATAAATATGAATAAAAGCAGAGAAAACAACTCAAGATACTATGAGGCTATCAAAGATAGTATAAATGTTTGATTTTTCATACTGGAGTTGGATAGCACAATAAAATTGTGTGTTAATGTTTGCAAGATTCCTTTAAAAATATTTATTTACTATTAGTAGTGTACATGTATGTGCCTTCATGATTTCTGGTACTACATGCATTCAGGAGCTCAAGGAAAGTAGAAGAAAGCATTCGAGGGAGTTACGAGACACCATGTAGATGCTTGGAATTGAACCTGTCTTCTGCAATCCACAAAGCCATTTTTTCAGTCCATTAGCAAGATTATGAATGAAAACCAGTGGCTTTCCAACAGAAGGACTTAAAAGATAATCGTTTTGTTATTGTTTCTCAAAAAAACTGAGTCTTCATAATTGATAAAGAATGGTCACTTATGTAGATCAAATTTGTAGCGATAAGAAGTCAGGGAACATGGAGCTGCATCTTTTGAGAACCTACCTGTTGCATCAGAACATGGCAGAGGACTTCATTTTCATAACCAGCCTAATTGGGGTAGACTGAATGAGAATATGCTCATTACACTCAATATTTGAATGCGTGATCCTGAGTTGGTGAAACTCTTGGCAAAGAATTAGGAGGTATGGCCTTGTTGAAGGAAGTCCATCATTGGCGGGCCAGCTTTGAGGGGTCAAAAGACTCAGGCCAACCCACCAAAGAGCATACATGAGATGGTCCAAGGCCCCCAATAGATATGGAGAGAGGGCTTCTACATCTGGCTTCAGTGGGAGAGGATGCACCTAATCCTGCAGACTTGATGCATCAGGGTAAGGGCATAGCAAGGCTGTGGGGAGGCTGCCCTCTCAGAGTGGAAGAGAGGGGATTTGGGGGGAGGAATTATGGGAGTGGGGACAGGGATGTACCTAAGTAAGTAAATAGTTAATTAGTTTTTAAAAAGATTCAGGCTATTTGGGGTCTCCCTCTTTCTGCCTCATAGTTATGTCTTAAGAAGTGAACTCTTAGTTCCTGTCCCAGCAATATGCCTGTCTGACTACGGGTATGTTCCCTGCCATGATCGTCAAGGATTCTAAGCCTCTAAAACTGTGATCCTCAAGTCAACTCTTCCTTTTGTGAGTTGCCTTGGTCATGATGTCACAAAACAGCAATAGAAAATAACTAAGACACTGAATATGTGTCTTATTTATCTTCCCTGTTTGAATGATAATGCTTAAAATATCACAACTCTGTACTTCTTCAAATGTAAAACATGCATAGGTTTCAAAACAAATCATTGATGATTGAAAACCAGAGGATGACTATGCCAGCCATCGAAGTACCATTCCCTTCTTCATAAACTGAGATTTCAAAGTTTGTCTGTTGTTAATATCTTAAAGTTCCCTACGAACAATTCTAGTTTAAGTTATATATTTTTAAATATGAATTTTTATTAAGATTTCTTTGAAATTATTTTATTAGGAGACTAGTTTTTAATAAAATGCCATTGTTTTGGGCTAGAAAGCACATTGTGTAAAATTCCAGCCAATTCTAGACAACGGGCAAATATGTGAGCTAGGGAGTCTTGCTGTTACCAACAAACACTTAGTTCTCCCACAGCTATTGTTAAGTGCGTGGTGAATTTCAAACAAAATGAGAATTCAGAATAGGAAATGTCATCAATGACAAGCTGAGACTATAAATAATAGGTCCAATTTTTGAATTCAGTAAACTTCTAAAGATTTTAAAAATCTACTCATTTTTCTTGATTGGCTTTTGCAAAGAGTCTTAGATGAATAATATTCTATAACTCTTATGAAGTATAGAACAAAATAATGTATTAGTTGCTGGCTCCCTGCTGTGACAAAATTAAACATAAGGAACATGACAAAATAAACCGAAGGAAGGAAGGAAGGGTGGGTTTAGTTGTTGTTATTGTTGTTGTTTTGTTTTGTTTTATTGTTTTTGTGTGCTTTTTTGCTTTTGTTTTGTTTTATTCAATTTTTTATTTTATTTATTTATTTATTTATTTATTTATTTATTTATTTATTTTTTGGCTTACCATTGGCATCATAGAGAAAGCATAGCCCAAGGAATGGGAGTTAGCGGGTCACATTGTAGCTGCTATCAAGAAGCAGAAAGAGGTGAATGCTGGTGATCAGCATACTCTATCTCTTTTATTCAGCTCCAGATCTCATCTTGTGAAATGGTGCTAGCCACATTTAGGATTTGATGCCTACTGTAATTAACCCAATATAGAAACTCCTTCAGAGTTACTGCCAGAAGTTTGTCTTCTACTTGACTCTACATCCTGTTAAGTTGAAGTCCATGTTGACCTCCCAGGGATCATGTTTATTTTTTCAACAGATTTTTGTTTTTGTCTAGTTGTTCTGCCAAACAGATTCAGCATACCAATCTCTTTCCCACTTTATTTTTTTCTAAAGAGTTCTGTATTGTCCCAGAAGGAATTGTTACCTAAAATCTGAAAAGGAACCATGCAGTTCTACATGAAGATAGTGATGAGTGATTTCAAAATATTAGTTCGTGTTTGATCTTGTATCATCCATTCCTTTCCATTCACATAGTATAATCCTGCACCCCTACTTTTTGTGAGTCAATAGCCACATGTGGTTATTTACATGGTATTACTAAAAGTAAAAGTTGAGTTTCTTGGTTGTACTAATAGATGGAGTTTAAGTGTTCAATTGTTGTAGGTGGCTAGAGGCTATTGCTTCACACAGATATGGACTTTTTATATTATCCAAGAAATTTCTTCTGGGCAGTGTAGCAGTCTAGTTCAGAACAATATCTGGTGAAGGATTCTTGGATGCTATTTAAAATAAACGTTGAAGAAAACGATTTTGCCTCAGGTTGTAATCAGGAAACGGAGACCGCTTGCATGCTAAATTTAAAATGTGAGCTAGTCATAGAATCTTATAGCTGGAAAGACCCTCCACGGTAATTTAATTCAACTTTCCTTATTTTATTGCTGTGGAAACTGAGGTCTAAAAAGGCTAAATGTTCTACATAATGCCACCAAGATTTTTGTGGCAAAATTTTATCATAGGGATTGCCAGTGATGTGCATTCACAAATTTTGAAATAAAGGATATAAAATTAATTATTGCACTAAATCCAGACAGAGTTCCCACTAGAACACATCCAACCTGGCTTATGTCTCCCCACAGACCAAACTCAAATTCGTAGTCTGAGAGCCATTGATGTAGTGTTTTCCTTTAGTTACTCTTCACTACTGTTCCTTTGTGTTGCTGATTCAATTAAGAATATTCTCTGAAGAGTCCATTAAGCACTAAAGCCAGCTCTAAGAAAACATTTTAATATCTTGGGGTATCTGTTGGATAGATTTCAGACTGACTGTTGGCTGAGAGTCCGCAGAGGCAAAAGCAGTACAACAAGACACAGCTAGATTTTCTGCCTAAGTATTCCTTGGGCATTATTCTTATTAACTTAGTGTTGAAGCATCAGGCAGTTTCGCATTCATGCCCCTCTTGACATTAGGACACAATGGCCTTGTATGAGAGAGGTCAGAAACATGGACTCTATTGCCTTTCTGTTTCTCTTTTGTAAACAGTTATACTGTTTTTTTTTTTTTTTTTAATGCCTGTTGAAGAATTAGTGTCTTCGTATGTTTTCTGATTTCTCCCACCAGGACCAACATGGTTTTCTCAGAGATGTGGGTCGCCTAATCCATCAGTGGGCCATGATATACTACTATATGGCCTGGTTCATAGCACCCGGCTTTATAAGTAAAGGGTGCTTTGAAATTCACAACTAGCATGCACAGAGATATGGAGTTAGCTGAGGCTTGCTGTAGACAGGATTGGTGAAAAGTGTTGTTATAAAAAGGTAGAATTTGAAGGGGTAAGGCTGTGCTGATGGCTCAGTCATTACACTATATTGCATAAGTTTGTGGTCCTAAATTTGGATAACCAACACTCATTTGAAAAGTGTGTCTTGGCAGGGCTTATCTGTTGCAATCCATGTACTGGGGAGAGGGAGATGGGAGGATCGCCTGGATCTTGTTAGCCAGGCACCCAAGCCAAGACACTGAACATAGAGCAATGAGTGTTGAAGAGAGTCAAGCTACTTTGAATGAGAAATTGTGAATCCTGAATAATACCAACCCTAGTTCCTCAGTACATTGGATTTATTAATTAATTCTACTTGATTTCCATTAGGTTTTAAGTGTCTTTAAGATAATTTCTTCTTTTTAATTTTAAAAAAATATCTGAGATATTTCATTATTTTTAATAATTATTATCTAAAAATTTCCATGGAATTAGGAGTTAATCTATCAATCTCAATAATTTGGGATTGAAAGGACAAGCAAAAAAGTTGGAGTGGCCACAGCACTTATAGTCGATTATACTGAGAAAGAATGAGGTTTCTGATTTTCCTTAAATTAATGAAGTAAAAAGCTTATGGTGAGGTGAACACTAACATTTTATGAAATCTTCTGAGTTGACTGGTTTTCTCCAATTTCTAGCATTTAGTACCATCAGTGTCCCCAAACCTTAAACTAGTGGACAGCATTTTGGCTCAGCTGATTTTGGTATGTTAGTCCCTTTTACTGCTGAAAACAAATATCTGGCCAGAAGAAATGTTACAGTCTATCTTGTCAGCAAAGTCATGACAGAAACACAAGCAGCTGGTCTCATCACATCCACACTTAGCAAAAATAGATCTTTGCTTGCTTGCTTGATTTCAACTAGCTTTCTCTTTACTTATACTGTTCTGGACCCTATGCCTAAGGGATGGTGCCACCCACAATGGGCTGGATGTTCTAATATCAATTAGCAGTCAAGACAATTCCCCAAAGAGATGCATATATAGCATCCTGATCTAGATATTTCCTCATGAAGACTCTCTTCCCAAGGGATTTTAGATTGCATTAAATGGACAGTTAAAACCAACATAGGAAGGAGTAGTTTATTTAGATTGCAGTTTGAGGAGATATAGCTAGGAAAATATAATTGTGGGTGGTCCCTATGGAGTTATAAGTACCCTGCTAGAAGTCTTTATCCATTCATATCTTTCTAGAAAAGGATACAGACAGCAGACAAGAACTAGGGCCTAACTATAAGATCCCAAGGCTTGCCCACCTTTATTAAGGTTCTAGATCCTAGTGATTCTAGAACCATTGCAAAATAGTACTACCAGCTGGAGAGCAAGTATTCAGATACATGAGGCTGTGGAGGACAATTCCTATTCAAAACCCTCGCTTCTATGGCAGATGACCTCTGTGCAGCTGTTCACTCACATCTGCCTTCTTCAGTTTTATTAATATGTGAAATATCAACTGACTAAGATTTTTGCCTTCAATATACCACTATTTCTATTATGGTATAAGAATACTTACCAGATGTCTTTTTTTTTTTTTTTTGGAGTGGCAGCCATGATGATCCTTGCTAATTTATCAGCAAACTTCCATACAATCACATTGACTTAAAAGGCACATTTGAGGCATTAAACTCAAAAGATGGAAACCATAAATATCTATAACACCTTGTCAGAGAAGTCATCTGCCCTGGAATCCTCTTCAGCTACAACAGAAACACTAAGTGGCTGAACCAAGCAGTGCCACAGCTTTATAGTATTATCGAACACCATCTGTTCCATCCCAACAACATTATTTTGTAAAACTTTTGATGCACAACTTTCTTGCACATATGAACAAAGAAGTTGTACTCCATTACTTCCAATGATTGAAGTAGGATGCATATTATTCTATAGTTCCCTCTATGCCTTCCCTACTTATCTGGCAGATATAAGGATAGGATACTTTAGAATGCAACAGGGGCCCTCCCAGTGCATTCACATAAACAAAAGATGTCGCTGTCAATGCTGACAACTTTTGAAAGAGATCTTGCTATTTCTGAATTAAGCATTTGGAATGAGGTCAATTTTAATTTCTAATTTGGCTTTGTTCAAGCTTTTATCCTTTTCATTGGGAATGTTTGAATAGACTTTTCCCTTGTTCTGCCAGTATTTGAAAGCACAATTTTGAGAGTGCACGGAACCATAGCTGACTGAGAAAAATCTGTGAGCTATGCAATTGCTCTTCTTGGCCTGTTATTCTGCGTCATTCAATCGTGAATCTCAGTTCTAATGTCTCTGCCTAAGGGACTGAGTCTATTGACCAACCTTCACAAAATCACCTAAGAGTCACTGTTGTGACCTACAAAGCAGGTTTAAGAGGTCATGCATGCGTGGGATCTGTTTTTCAATAATGTGGGTTATTTTTTTGAGATTATAATATAATTACATTATTTTTCCCTTTTCTTTCCTCTTTCTAACACTTCCAACATATACTCTTCTTGCTTATATGCAAATATATGGTCTTCTTTTAAAATTGCTCTTACACTCATATATATATATATATATACATATCATATATATATACATATCAATATATATGTGTATATATACATACATATATACATATGTATATGTATATGCATATGTATGTATATATACATACATATATACACATATATATTGATATGTATATATATGATATGTGTGTGTGTGTATATATATATATATGTATATATATATATATATATATTTATTTATTTATTTATATATGATTGCAACCTGCTTGGTCCATACTTGTGTGTATATATGTTCCTGGCTCTCCCTTTGGTATTTGATAACTAATGCTCTGCTCATCCCTGGGGAAGACTATTTGTCCTGCTGTCAGCATTCTATGGATGCCTGTAGTTCTTTGTCTAGGCTTGAGGCCTTGTGAATTTACTTCCCCCCTTCCCATTAGCATGCACACTGTTGTTTTCTTTGCTCAACTTGTTTATGCAGCCATGTTGGTGAGACTTTATTGGTCCTGTCTACAAGAAGTGCAGGCATGGGGGATGGAGCAGAGACTGATGGAATGGCTAAACAATAACCCACCCTACTTGAGAGCCATCCCATGGACAAGCACCCATCCCTGACACTATTAACACTACTCTATTATACTTGAAGAAGGGAATACATAGTTTTAAATTGATTGGCGCCATCAAATTCCTCCACTTAAAACTCAGGGAATGCTACAGAAGAGGATACATAAAATGTGTAAGAACCAAATTGTATGTAGGGCACTAAAGGAACAAGGATACACACACATGTAAACTCACTTCCAGCACGGACAGGGTCTGCACATATATGTATCAGGTAGAGTCCCAGTGCTGAGAGAAGTGGATATAAGACTCCACCCTAAACCAGAACTAATCTGCAATTAATAAGCATTAGCAAATGTAAAATTAATTTCCTCCAATGACGTTTTACTGGGGCCTCTTAAGAGCAGGCCCCGTTCTTAGCAGAAGATGGCCAAGAACAATAATAACAGAAAAAAAAAAAGGTACTCAATGGTGTCTCTTGAGCTTTCTTGTCTTCTAATGTGTTGGAGCATTTTTTATATAACATATATTTATTAAATATGTGTCTTATAGGATTTCTGTCTCTGTGTGTATGTGTGTATATGTGTGTATGTGGTTGTGGGTGTGGGTATAGGAGAGAGAGAGAGGGTTAGAGAGAGAGAAGGAGAGAATGTGTATCTCTCTGAATACACATGAGTTTCTAGTATTTCTCTTTGGTTCTTTTCCTTCTGTTTGTTTTGTTCTATTCTGATTTGTTTGATTTGGGGGAAGAACTTGAAGCAGAATCCATACGATAATATTGCTCAAATGTTCATTCATAGACCCATGTTTAGCTAGCTTTCTCATATAGTCTAAGTCTACCTGCCTAGCAATGATGGTTAGGCTAATTTTATTAGGTGAATCTTTCAAATGAGATGAGCTGTAGTTACCTTAACATATAGGTGATTCTTTCCAGGGTATATATATATATATATATATATATATATATATATATATATATATATATATATATACACACACACACAAAGACATAGTTCCAACGACATAGTGACTCTTGGCACTGTATCAGAATATTGGCATAATACATGTGGCAATAAGGTGCATTTTTTTATGTGTGGATGAATGGCTGTACTCTTCTATTATATCATCTCTGGTGGGAAGTCATACTATGCATGTCTACCATACTATCTATGTTCAGACTTTTGTCAGTTTCCTTTAATTTTAATTCTGAAGTACCTTTCATATTTATCTTCCTGTCCTCTTAAAACTCCTGGTTTCCACCTAACTCATTGCTGTTCAAATGAGTGGAAGTTTACTCCCATGATCCTCCTCCATCTGCTCTCTGACCCTGAGTTCCATCCTCCCCATGTGCCATCATGAAGCATCTCCTTAGTGGCTCCACATCTTATCTAATCAGGATGTTTACTTTCTCTCTATTGGATCCAAATAATTTGATAATATGATTATGATAAAGATGACTGAGGTTCCCTGAGCATCCTCATATATCAGATGGACTGCAATAAGTATTTAAACTTCTTGAAACAATCCCTTTCAACAGCATTCCAGAATGGACATTTCTATTATTCTTTTATAGCAGAAAATAGCTTAATCTGTGCTTGTTTGGTAATAAGTGTAGAGGATAGACATGATTAAATCCTTCTCCTGAGTGAGCATTTTAAACTGCATTATATTTTCCATCTCTCTGTGTGTGTTTATGTGTGTGTGTGTGTGTGTGTGTGTGTGTGTGTGTGTATGGATATATGTGGGCATTAGAAGTTGGCATTAGAAGTCTTCCACAATTCCTTCTTTATCTTAATATTTTTTTTTTGAAGGCAGGATCTCTCACCAAACCTGGGACTCACTGTTTTGCCTAGGTCAACTACACAGGGAGCCAGAGGGCTCCTCCTGTCCCTGCCTTCTAATAATCAGGATCCAAGAGCTTATGATCATGTTGGGTTTTAATCAGCTCCCGCTGGGATCAGGGGTTGGACGTTCATGTGTTCACAGCTGGGAATTTACCCAGTGCTTCCAACCCTTTTCTAAACCAACACGGCAAGCATAGGAGAGGATTGCTTTTCTTTCAAAAAGTGTTTAGGTGCATAGGACTTTTTCATTTCAGTGCGAGGGCTGAGTGCGAGGCCATGGGAAGGAGGAAGTGAGGTAGTGCTAATACAATCTCAAAATGTAAAGTAATAAAACATGCCAATATATAAAATATTTGCTTATTTATTTAATTACTTAATATATATTAATATTTTGTCTGCACATATGTTTGTGTTCCAAGTTCATTCCTGGTGTTCACAGAGGGCTTCATATCACCCACTGAGGTAGGGACAATTGTGAGCCACCAAGCCAGTGCTGAAATCTGAACCTCGGTTATGTATAAGAGCAGCAAGTACTCTTAGCCAGGGTCATCTCTCCAGCTCCTCTGCTTTTTTGTTTTTTTCTGTCCTTTGTTTCCTTTCTTCCTTTTTTGTTGATTTTTGCTGATAACTTGTTCAGGGAGACAGGATACAAGAATAATTGGATAAAATTTGTTTGAGCAAATGCTATGGCAGAGCAGTGAGGCAAAGCTGATCCAGCAAGCCAAATGTCTAAGGTGAACCAGCAACCTCAGGCTGAGGTCCAGTTTGCCAAAGCAAGCAACACTGGAGAAGAATGTGAGCTTTTGAATACCACTTCCATCAACTTTCCTCTGTATTGGATGGCACTTTTCAGCCCCTATCATAGAGATAATCCAGCTTTCCACTGAGCCACTGAGGGAGCAACACTTTTGTCACAATTCAGCAGCATGTAGCAGTAGGTAGTTCAACCGCTTCAGCATTTCCGTTTTTATGTAGACAGATTTGTTTCTGTGACATTTGGAAATGTTTATTTCATTTTTCTACTAAAATTGTATTTTTATTCCAGCTATGGAAAAATAAAAATGAAAGTCTTAAAAACAAGGTAAAAAACAAGAAGTAAAGACAAGGACATGCCACTGCCCTCCTGTAAGCATTGGCTGTGTGGCTGTGGTGTATGTGTGTGTATGTGTGTGTGTGTGTGTGTGTGTATGTGCTTGTTCATATGTGTGAGTATGTCCTGCACGGCCAGACATCTCAGATATGGATTGTCTATCTTGTTTGAGGCACAATCTCTCTGTTGTTTGCTTTTATAAGATCCAGGCTAGCTGGCTCATGAGCTTCCGGGGACTCTTGCCTCTACTTGCATCTAGCCATAAAGTACCGAGGTTAAAGGTGCATGAACTTCTGGCACTAGCTTTATGTGAACAATGGGGGATTTGAACTCAGGTCCTCATGCTTTCATAGAAAATGCTTTAATCATTGAACCATCTGTCCAGTTCCTGTGTGGACCATTTTGATTTAGTTCATTCACCAGTATTTTTATTTGCAATGGCAAAAGAAAATTCAAGAATATGTGGAGTCCTGTAAATATTTTATGAAAAGGTATACTCAAAATCAAAATATGACTGGGTATTCTTCAATACTAAGCTCCAGTAAAGGAAACATTACTTTCATAAATTCAGATACAGTTTGAATAATGCAGTCTTTCTTAATTTGTCTTTGCATGTACTTTTACTCTCTGTGTGTTCATGTGTGTGGTGTATGTGCATGTTCATGTGGGTGTATTCATTCATTCATGTGGAGACAAATTCAGGTGTCTTCCTTAATTGGTCCCCACGTATCTTTTTGAGATAGGGTTTATCATTGAAAATGATGCTCAACTGTTTGACAAGGCTGACAAGAGAATTCCAGGACTCTCTTTCCCAGGACTAGTGTTAGAGAGAGGGTAAGTCTTTGCTTGGTGTTTTTACATAAGTGAATGGACATCCAAAGTGATGCATGGCAGGCAGTTCACTGACTGAGCTCACCCTTGAGTCTTTTGCACATCTTTTGCCTGTTTGTTTAGTGTTTTGTTTGTTTTTACAATGACATTATTTCTCAAAGCAAAAGGTGTGCGTATGTCTTTCTGTTTTCTATATGCAAAAAATTTAAAAAAGTCTGAATTCCCTAAATCCCATTTCCATCATCCTTTTCAATAGTTTGAAAACTCATTCAGAGGTTTCTTGGTTTTCGGCAACAGTATGCTATTGGCCTGGTGTCTGATTTGATATGATGCCAGGGGGTGGAGGCCTCGAGTGGGAACACTGACTTCGTAGGGACTGGGGAGCAGGTAGGTGTCTGAGAGATCTTCTAGAAGCATGCCTGCAAGGAAAGCAACGGCAATAAACAGAAGCATTAGCCTGGCTCTGATGATGGAACCTTGAGAGACTCCTCCTCAAGGCTGGGGCTGCAGCTGGGAACATCAATCTCCCTCCTGACCAAGGCCTTATTAACATTCAGAGTATCACTTTCAATTAAATTTCTGGAATGCTCATTTAGTTTCTAGTTAATAAGGCAGGATTGGATGTCATATATGATCCAGAAGGCTTTTTTTAGATGGGTAAAAATAAAAAGAGCCTTGGGATGAGCTGAGTGGCAGGTCCATTTCCAGTGCCAACATGGCATCGAAACCACCAGCCACTGTTGGCATTGCAGACGTATCTGGGCACTCTTTAAGATACTTTTTCTTAATAGATGCTCTTAAAACTGATAGTCACTCTTAAGAAAATCAACATAGAGTTCCCTCATGGCTTTAGAAATTCAGCCAGCTTTTAGAGGGCAAGGGCTTCAGGGTTTGTGTACTTTTGAAAAAGGCATACAAATTCCGAACGGAGACTGTGTTAAAAAGGGTAGTAGTGATAGTCTCCATCAGCCTCTGAACCATCATGGAGGTGATGATGTCGATGATATATTGATCACTATGAGAGTCACTATTGGTTGAGTGGCTATTATCTGTTTGTCTCTATGATCAGCACATCACTGAAAACCCACCATTTAATTAATCATACAAGGGAAGACACAATCTTCTACTTCATATGGTAAAATTGAGACACAGAGCTTAAGGCCTGCCCATGAGCAAGACCTAGCTGATGCCGTCAGAGAAGAAGTGAGCGTGACCCTAGGAATTAGTCTCTCCTGTCTGGTCTCTACCTCCTCCTCCACCTGCCGTTTGAAAGTCAGAGACAACACAGTGAAAAAGTCTTGATTTCGACAGAAGTTCCTCAATGACATCATGGCTAACACTTTGTAAAGTAAAAGTAGTGATGAGTTTTAATTGTAATTGGATAGGACTTAGAATTGCTAAGAGAACATGTAAGAGTGTTTCTGGATGAGTCCATTGAGTAGCACCCTTACATAGGCTGAGGTCCAGAGCTGAATAAAAAGGGAAGAAAACACCAATATGCCACTCTTTGTTTCCTGACTGTGTCACACACCTGCTACCATGCCCTCCGCACTACGATGGACCGCATTCCCTTGAAAATATGCATATTCTCTTTAAGTTGCTTCTTGTCAGGTGTTTTGTCACACCAAGGAGAAAAGCAGCTAAAATACTTCCATTAGCTTTAAAAACTTGACTTTTCCAAACCTGGGCAGACATCTTGACCCTAGTCACAGATTAGCACTTAAACCAGACTTGGATAATCACAGAGTTCCATCCCAATGATCACAGAAGTGATGCAGAGGTGGAGTTTAGACTGCTGCAGGCAAGAGCTGTCTAGAGAAGTGGCCTGAGCTTCAAGGGGGCTCCAGCTGTTTTGCTTGAATAGGTAAAATCTTGAAAAGGGTTTTCAGCTTTCCTCCATGGGGTAAACCAGTAGGAACACATTTGATTACCTTCCAGCTACATCTATCAGGCTCCAACACTGTATTGTTCCATCCAAAGGGAAATGAACATGCATTATTCCATTCAGTGTTACTGGGTTCTGTAAAGTAACAGACACAGGAGGAGTTTCAGAGGCACTGGGAATAGCTAAAACAAAGAAACTTTCTAAATGAGTTTTACACAAAGACTTGGGAACACTGGGTTTTAGAAACTCCTTTTCAACTAGTCTTTGAGAACCAACCCACTCACCAGAAAACATTGCAATCTTAAGCATTTTCCTTTGGCTCATGACTCTAGACCCATGAAGAGAGGGCGGTTTAACTGGGACAGGGCATATAAAATGCCGAGGGCTGTGATTAGTGCACAAGAGCTCTGTATAGAAATGTGCAAACAGGAAACAATAGGGGACGTTTGTAAAGAGAGGCCCAAGAGAGAAGAGAATGCTAAAATAAATACTTAGAAGTACATAATACATTCTACCCAAAGCAAAGGTTTAAACACACATTTCCAGTCTGGAGTCAGAAGGTGGCAGCACCAGTTACTGAATAGAATCAGACAGTGAAGCCAAGGAAAACTGCAAAGAGCAACCCGTTTTGTAGGTAGGAAGCAGCAGCCTGGAATTTAGAGTTAAAAGCTAAAAACACCATTGACAAAAGGCACTCCTGCAGCCTCTGAGCATCTCTGAGGGCTTAGTGTGCACTCACTGTTCAAGGTTTTTGCCTCAGAGCATGCAACAATTGTAAACAAGAACGATTGGAGAAAAAAAAAAATCTGGGCCAACGATCCACACATTGTTTTTTCTCCAGTAACCCACAAACAATAAACTATGGCATATGTAGGCACTTCTGTTGTATTAGCTACCACGCATGATCTAAAAATTACTTAAAGTTTATAACAGAATAAGCATAGGTTATATGCCAATTTTAAACCATTTACATGAGAGACCGTGGGCATCTGTGGGCTTTTGTTGCCCATGGAGAAGGTCCTGTGCAGGTCCCATGGTATGCAGTAGAATGGGGTGGGTTTATAAGAGAGGATGGGACTGGATGGGTGGAAATGATGGATGGGATTGGGTAGGATCTTTTGCTATCCTGGCTAGCCTGACTTGTCAACTTGGCACAAGCTAGAATCATTTGATGGTACAATTGGAGTAACTTCTAGATGAGATTAACCTAAGAGCATCTCTGTGGGAGGTTGTGTGGGTTGTTAATTGGTACAGAAGGGCTCAGCCCACTGAGATTTCCATCATTTCTTTCTCTGGCAGGTAGTTCTGAACTGTAGCACAAAAACTAGCTAAAGATGAGCCTGGGAGAGTGAAGAAGCCAGAGCTGGAGCCAGGAGGTCATTCTGTCATGGCTTCTGCTTTCAGGTTACTGTCTTGAGTTCCTGACATAACTTTAGTTGAGGATGGATTATGACCTGAAAGTATAAGATGGAAAAATGATATACTTTCCAAAATTGGGTTTGGTAAAAGTGTTTTGCCACAGTAATGGAAAAGAAACTAGAAGAGATGGGATGATTCTGAATGGTTACCATGATATGGTGGAGTGTGGATGAGAAACCATGGAATAAGTGTACATTTGGGCAGATGGGTTGGCATTGGATGGAATGGGTTACCTTGTATTCACTGAGGCATGGGGTAGGGTTCTGACAACAGTCCAGTGAATCTGTAAACTTACTAGAATGAAATGAGGACCTTTTCAGTTTCTATTCTTTTACAAAATTTCTTACCATCAGAAATGATAAGTACAAATCTTAAAGACTTTTGTACTTGTCCAAAATCTGAAGTGTCAAAAATCATACAACATTTACAAAAGAAGTTAAACTTCAAAATATCGTTAGTGCCACATATTTACAACTTTTGTATTAGGCACCAGATAAAAATCGTTAAATTTTCTTAGCACTAGAAAAAGAAGAGAGAGAAAACACCAGTTTTCTAGATCTACTTCAAAACCACTGTATCTGGAAATCTACAGGTTAAGCCCAGGAATTTGCTTTCTGGTTTCCTCCAATGCTGGCTCAGCTCTTCGGTCGCTAGCTCTCAGATAGTTATTGCATGCAATGCTGCGATTCCCATTTCAAAATATGGGTTGGGCACCCAAATAGTATCTTTCTGTAGTCGTTATCCACTGTATTGTTTTATCTATAGCCCCAAGCATCTTGAAAAGCAAGTGTGGGAACAAAAGAATAGTCTCCCAGAAAGAAATATCTTAAAAATGGTCCAGAGACATAGAAAACTAACATCAGAACTTCAACCACCAAATTGTTTAAATTGTAGTTATTGTTAATTACACATAGATAGTTGGGAAACAATAACTTCTGTTTGAAGTACTTTTGGTGAGAAATGTTTGTACATCATTCCTTTAAAAAAGGCTTTGCAAAAATTTTTTAATTGTTATCAGAATAATTGTATAATAAAAATAAAATTCAAGCTAATTGTCCAAACAGAATCAAAAGAAATGCTGGAGGTGAAAAAGCCAATTGCACTCAAAAACCATGAAGAGTTTTGAAAGAAGTAATTTTACCATTGTAGAAAGCTTTGACTAAAGTTTAGCATAGAAAAATCATTCTTGTATTATTAATTATGAAGTTACACTATACACAGTGGATAATGGGACCATTATGCCCATTAAAGAAAATTACAAGGACCACAGAGACAGTGTCATCAACAACCCATCAAAAAGTAGTTACATACTCTCAGATGACTTTAGGGAGGTTCCTTCTCTTGTTGTGCTCTCAGATTCCTAATGTACTGTCCTAGTTTGGCACGTCTATGGTACTCATTGTGCCTTGGCATCTTCCACCTGCAACAGAATCATCATCATCATCATCATCATCATCATCCTTTTATTAAGCAAACCGACAAAAACCTTATGTCTGTATTATCTAACTTTAAAGATTGTTTTGTTAAATTTGCTACAAAGATTGACTTCTTTGCAAATCTAAACAAAGAGTCAAATCAAATTTGAAGTGTGTTGAATGAACATCTAACATCAGAAAACATTACCCAGTTCAGGTTACAGTATTTTAATGTACCCAACTTCATTATGGGCAAGGCGTGGCCAATAAAGCTCTATAATATAAGTTTGGGCACTAGTAGTCTTGCATAGAATGTTCTCTGCTTTCTGAATATTTTATTGCTGCTGTAAACTTCCTCTGTCAGTTGATAGTTTTTTAAGGTATAGTAATTTATTCCCAACACTATAGTGTGTGTGTACACGTGCTCACAGAAATGAGAGAAGGCCACAAGAAGGCGCCAAATCTCCTCAATATTGAGTTACAAACAGTTGTGGTCTACCCATTTGAGTGTTGGGAAGTAAACTCTGATCCTCTGAAAGAGCATCAACCATGCTTAACCTCTGAGACATCTCTTGAGTCCCTGTCTCTTTTCTTTTCCTTTAAAAATGCTAATACCATTCACTAAGGTCAAATTGTATATGTTCAAATTTCCAATTATTGCTTTGTCCCTTGAAAACATTTTATCTCTCTTATCATTTAGTAATATAACTTCTCTGTTATTCTTCCCAAGTGTGGTGTTCTTGTAGCCCAGACCAAAGCTTTGAGCTCTAACTCTGATCTTCTGGAGCTCCAGTTGATATTTACATAGATTTCTTCACTAAAAAGAATATTTAAACTTTTCCAGGATTTTTTTCCTGTTGATTGAGAGCATCAAGTCCAGTGTCTAACCCATGGCAGGTGTCCATCTTACAGTAAACTTGCTTATTCTGGTCAATGCCCTGTAGATACTGTCTCACCTTTATCAGTTCCTGCCTACCAAGATGGCTTTAGCCTCCAGAAGAGCTTTTACTCAAATAGCTAAAAACAAAATGCATCTCTCAGATGGGACTTAAAAGAGGCAGCTCACTAAAATACATTAAATAATAGGTTCAGTGCACTGCTCTTGCACAGCAGAAGAGGGGTACCAAAGGAGACAATGAGAAGATAGTAATTATAATGTTCTACCCCAGTGAAGTCAAGAGAAAGGAGGAGGAAGGGAGGGGAGCGAAAGCAGAGAGGCAGAGAGTGGGGATGACAGTGCAGAGTAAGAAAATAAAACCTACATTGTGTGTGTGTGTGTGTGTGTGTGTGTGTGTGTGTGTGTTCATCTAGGTATCATGGTCACTGGATAAATTTTGACATCTATACTTGCCTTCGTCTTGTTGGCAATGAGGTCTCCCCCTCCTGTGTGTGGCTATGCACACCAGAGTAGCTATCTTGCAAGCTTCCAAGGACTATGCCCTTTCTACGTCTCATCTTGCCATGGAGCAATGTGATTACAAACACATATCACCCTGCCCGACTTGCATGTAGATTATAGTGATTGGAACTCATCTCCTCATGTTTGTATGCAAGCACTTTACCACCGGAGCCACCTCACAGCTACGGTTAAGATGTATGAGAATTGTCACAAGCAAGAAATAAATCAAAATATTGTTGACATCTCTTCATAGTTATAACTTAAACTATATTAAATACCAGCTGTTGTCAGCATTACTGCATCAACTTTGTGAAATTTAATCAGTCAGTTAGAAAAGTCCTTAGCATGACTCATCTTCCTTTGCACTGAAAAAGAGTTCTGGAGCCATGGCCTGAACTTGTATCTGATTGAAGAAGGCATTTGAATGCACTGGAGAAGGTAGGAACCTATACATCTATTGCTGTGGTCTAGACATTTTGAGATTTACTATACATTTTGAAAAGGAGGCAGTGGTCTGTGAAAAGGCTAACATTTCTCTAGGAGACAAAAATCTGCCTGACAGCAAGCCATCCCTCCAGCCTTTCGCAAGCACTGCTTACACAGAAAGCTTGATGGAAGACAGAATCTATAAGACTTCAAGGAGACTCAGTGGAGAGATAGAATCAATAGAAGGCATCTGTATTCCTGTCTTGGACAATCCCGAGGTCAGTATTTGCTTATTGCAGAAGGTTGAAATCCAAGTAGATCATATGGTGACGGACAGATACCAAAAGCCAAAGGGCAGTGATCTCATGTGATATATCTCCGTCCTGTTGTGAAATGTGTGTGATCTTAAACAATACATTTAGGTCTGTTTCCTGGGCTGTAAAATGCATGTTATTTTACCCCTCTTTTTTGCTTTTTCTAGAATTATAAGGAAAAATATATAAGAGGAAAACCATCTAGCCCCAGCACACAATACAACTGAAAGGACAGCTGGAGCTAAACATTCATCCAATCAGGAACAAACTGCTTGCAGAGCACCTGGGAGCTCTTTACCTGTTCCCTTCAATGTGTGGAACTCCACCAAAATCTCTAACTTTTTTACAGGGTCACTACCTCTAGTGGGGAAAAAGTAAAAACTGGAAACAATAGTTGGCCAGTAGAGTGATTAACTGGAGACTCTGAGGCCAGATGTCTGTACTTGAATCTCTGACCAATTATCGCACAGGTCTTCTAGATATTTGGAACAAGTTACTATTTTGAACCTTGATTACATTCTGCATAAAAGAGGAAGGTAGCAACTTCAAACAGAACGTTTGAGTTAGATTGAGATGAGAAAGGTTAATAGGTAGATTATTCTACTCATCTGAAGCCCTTTCCAATGGTCAAGTGACCTTGAACTCCATACTCATGACCTCTAGGGGAAAGACATGGGCTCTGGAGTGCTTAACTATCTAGAGTTCCCTAGTCTTCCTTTCTCTCTCCACCTCTCAATCTTTTTACCTTTCCAAATATGAAGGGTACTCAGAGAATCTCGTGGAAGCACATCTTCTCACCCCTGCTGCCCTCTTTCATTTTAAAAACAGCACTTTACTCCAGCATACAACCTCAGAAAAGCTCTATCCCCTCCAGCTCATCCCTAGTTCTGCCTGTTTCTAGGGTGTTATTGCTCAAGCAATAACTCTATCAGAAGGGTTTAGGCCTATATTTGATAAATGCTTGATATGATAGAAAAGATTCTGACCATTAGGCAAATGTCATCAGCACTACTGATCAACATAAAGGCACCACAGGAGAGCTTCTTTGAGATATTTGTTTACAGAATAGCCAAGCATTGTAGAATTATTGGTCCCATATCTGCTCCACCACAGGGTTCTGCCAATCACGTAGGCAGGATGTGGGAAGTTGATCACTTACCCAACACTGTTGACTGGTGTTGGGCCATAGGAAAGCTGCAGGACACCGCTCTGGGGGTGGGGAAGCAGAGTCTGAGGCATAGAACAGCTGGATCTGGCTCAGGATCCCGGGCCTGCAAGGAGGCAGGGGGCTGTCTGGTTGTCAGGCTCTTGAACACTCAGATGCTGCTGGAAGCTGTGGAAGAGCTGAGAATGGAGTGGGTGTGTGCAGGCTGGATCTAGCCTGGGGCCGAGGGGGCGGGGAAAGGGGAACTCCTGCTGGTCCAGTAGGGAGAATCTTTGACTTGATGGTAGCAGCAGATTGTCTTAGGCGTCCACTTAGTAGTAGCTGTGGCTGGGAGCACAGAGAGGCCTTCCAAGGGAGATTGGAAGGTAGCTCTGCAGGTAAAAGCCTTCTCTGTGGCTCCCCACAGCGGATCCCAATGAAAAAAGGCAGTCCATGGTTTTAAGGCATTTATTGTCATGTTGGGAAGTGGATGAATAAAACCATACCCCACTTCTCAAGGTGGGTCTGAGGTTAAATACCTTTTGCAGGGAAGAATATCTGGGAAGGAAAGCTTATTGCCTAAGCCTTCCAGGCCTTTAGGTACCTCATTAAAATGGAGATCTGTCTGGAGCCTATGTGACCACAGGTCACATCCTCTACAAGTGGAGGGGCTTGGGGCATTGTCCTTAAGTGACTAGTTGCCATAAATCTATGGGGGGGCTGCAGCTATTGACAGGGGCTTGGTGCCCTAGAACAGGCAAAACACCTACTGTCCCTTCAGGGCTTCTGGGGCTTCAAGCCTTAGCTCAACTAGGGACCCAGGTACCTTTCATGGTCCCACGTAACACACCTTTTCCACCTTGTCTAACCAGGACAAGCCATCATTCATTCAGCTAGTATATTTGATTAATTGTATGAACAGCAGAAAGCCCAGGGAAATCACTAATACAGAATGTATGCTCTTAAAATGACAACACGGTCAACATCCGTCAATTTTACCTGCCTACCATTCATCTGTATTCTGCCAGTGGCAGTCTTTGATTGTCCTTTCAGGGAACTTAGCCCTATTGAGACTGTCAAATTCAAGACTTATCATTTCAAGACAAAGGGTGAGAAGTCATCCAACCTAACTCAATCATGCCGTCTCTTCTTAAATACTTGTTTTCAGCCAAATGGCACAAAACAGTATCAGGTCATCCATTTGTCACAAAGCTTTAAAAATCCACCTGTCCTCAATCCATAAGTATTTAGAGAAGTTCTTATTCCTAAGGACCTGTCATCCAACAGTTCTTCTCGTTCTTAAACAATGCCTTCACTTCTGGCAAAATTCTCAGTCTAAGCCAGACTTCACTTTATATTCTGAAATCAAATAGCATAAATAAGAACATTAGGAAAGACATCATATTTTTGAAGGTGAAATGTTGGTGGTAGTAATGAAATGTGGCAGCAGTTCTGTAAATAAATTAGAACCTTTGCCAAAAATATTGTTAGGTTGCTTTCTAAAAGTCTCTTCTGAAAAAAGAGTCTAAACTTGGGGTCTAACGAAATCAGAAGAAAACAGAACAAAACAAATAGACAAAAAACATAGGCTCCCTCATATTCAGTGCGGATTTTAGCCTACAATATTGGCATGCACATATGTTAATCAGGTGAGCTTGTAGTAAGTGTGGATATAAGATAACATTTGAAGGAGACCAAGAGAGGACAATGAAGAGGGACCCAACGCAGGCAAGAGACTTGTCTTCCAAAATGAATTTGTAGAGCTTGTTTGTTCAGTTCCATCATACTTTTTCTTATTTTACTTGTGTATGAATGAGTAAAAATATAATTGAAAATATAAAGTCCCTAGTGCAGCTTCATCGATTCAGAGTGATCATTCTTACTGTAAAGGAGTTCATTGAGAGGGACAGAGTTTGGGCAAGTGTTTGGCTGGCTTTCTTGAACAAGTCCCGTGATGTTTTTATTCGTGAGCTAATTAGAATAATGCACATTTAAATAAAATTAAGTTTTTCTTATGAACTAATTAATTAGTTAATATAGGTCTGGGTTTTTTTTTCAATCCATGGTTTATGCAGAATACGACACTCAAATTATAGATTTGATAATGTATAGAATCAGGTCATTTTGCATAATAGTTATTTATGAAAATTGTTCAGAGACCTAAGTCTTAGAGACATGCAAGACATGAGTTTGCAGGACTATACTTAGATACTAGGTAAATATATATATATATGTATATATATATATACATATATATATGTGTATATATATACACACATGTATTTATATATATATACACTGATATATGTATATATATATATACACACTGATATATGTGTGTATATATATATATATACAATATGTACATATTTATGTTGAGTTCAAGAAGACAGAGACAATGTTATAGTTTCAGCTCTTAAAAACTCAGTATATCCCAGCAGACTGTTAAATATGTAGGAAGTTATAGAAAGACAGACCAACTTAGAAGCTATTTACTACAATCAGAGATGTGAGGCAGAATAAGTGAAGAATGAATAGTCATTGAATTTGATATTAGAAGAAACAACATGAACTAACTAGTACCCTCGGAGCTCCCAGGGTCTCAACCACCAACCAAGGACTGCACATAGAGGGGTCTGATTGTTCAAGCAGCATGTGTATGGTAGAGGATTTCAAAATTGATCATCAATAGGAGGAGAGGACCTCGGCCCTGTGAAGGTTCTGTGCCCCAGTGTAGGGGAATGCCGGGGCCAGAAAGTGGGAGAGGGTGGGGTGGCAGGCATGGGGAGGGGGGAGGCAACAGGGGTTTGTTTTTGTTTGTTTTTTTGTTTTTTGTAGGGGAAACTGGGAATGGAGAAATTCGCATGTAAATAAAGAAAATATCTAAAATAAAAAAAAATAAATAAAAAAAATAAAAAAATAAAATAAAAAAAAAGAAGAAATAATGAGTCATAAAGTGACCTGTACTAACATGGAGACATCAAGATGAGGGTGGGACAATTTTTGTTGTTTTTTGTTTTTGTTTTTGTTTTTTTTTTGTTTGCTTGTTTGTTTGCTCGTTTTTTTGAGACAGGGTTTCTCTGTATAGCCCTGGCTGGTATCGAACTCAGAAATCCACCTGCCTCTGCCTCCCAAGTGCTGGGATTAAAGGCGTGCGCCACCACTGCCCGGCTGAGGATGGGTAATTTTGAGGAAGATGGAGGACCTCATGGTAAGCGAAATGAGCTATACATCATGGAAAAAAACATCTTGAAAATGAGACATTTATGCAGGCTGAGAATAGTGTCTGACACTAGGAGGCATGGATAGCTGAGAATAGTGTCTGACACTAGGAGGCATGGATAGCTGAGAATAGTGTCTGACACTAGGAGGCATGGATAGCTGTGAATAATGTCTGGCACTAGGAGGCATGGATAGCTGTGACCTTCTGGTCCTTTGTTGCCCACTTGCCTGCTTTTGGATTTTTTTTTTTTTTGACACATTGATTCATTTTTTTTTTTTTTGTGGCTTCTTGAATACAGCAATTAAAAAAACTGTGTCCATGACCATTGATCATATAACTTTGGTGCTATAAACATACCTGGCCTTTCGCAATGATGCCTTGTTGACTCCTAATTTAAAATCCCTCTATGTATTGGGGTAGTAGCTTAGTCAATAAAGTACTTAACTTGGAGGAATGAAGACCTGAATTCAATCGCTAAAACCTATGTTAAAATCCAAATGCGTAGACGAGTAGTACGTGCAAATAATCCCAGGCAGGGCTGTGCTGGTAGATACAGGCAGACCTCTGGGGCCTGCTGTCAGTCAGTTTGGACTACTGTGATGAGTTTTAAGTCAGAGAAAGACCCTGACATAAAAAGAAAGTGGGTAGTGAATGATGAACTACACTCAAGGTCGTTCTTTGCTCTCCGCAATTAGGCATGCATACACACATGCAAAGACACACACACGTTATTATAATAGTAGTAGTAATAATAATAATAATAATAATAGTAATAATAATAATAATAATGCCCTAATAATTGTAGTCAGGTTCAGAAATGGAATTAGCTACTGTACCCAACTTGGTATTTCCTTTTAAAGTAAGTCTCTAACAGTGTCTGAAATGTCAAAGACTCTAGCTGGCAGTGTTGAGGGTGAACCGCTTCTAAGAAGGGCTATTTGGAGGATGCATTTCTTTGCACTGTTATGGTAACATGCTACACAATCACATGTGACGGGAGGTTTTCTTTTATTGCATTTGGAAGTGAGTAGTGAAGAGAATACATCACCAAGTAAATTTTTATTCGAGTACACAAGCTTTTTTAATCAAACTCTATTTCTAGTGTACGCCAATGAGTGTAAGGGGCACATGAACAAATAGGCAGCTGGCTATCAGATCTTTAAAAATTTTTAATTTCCCATAAACAAAGGTCCAAGAAATTACAAACATAAAGACACCATAAGGCAAAATTAAGTATGCCAAAAGAGACTGAATGGGGGAATTGACTTTTCTTTCTCCTTTCACATTTTCTTAGAATTAAGGACAGGGATGACCCCACCATAGCCCATTTTGACACTTGGACTATTTGAAATGAGACTTAGCTATGCATTGTTTAAAAGATATCAGAAGATCTGGCGAGGTTGGACCTGTTGGAGTTTGGGGATGCCTTGAGCTGGCAGTTGAGGGTCACTGGGAGTGAAATATGACTGACTCTACAAAGGCAATCATTTCTTCCAATCATTACTTCTTTCTCTCCAGGTCAACTTCCTCACTACTTTTACTGTTCCTGTTTAGAGGCTTAGTTTATTATTTTTATTTATGTGTACAGTGAACCCATGTATTGTACACATGTGAATGTTAGTACCCACCAGAGGCCAAAGATGCCATCTGGAGCAGTTATGAGCCTCTTTTGTAGGTGCTGAGGACCAAACTCTGGCCCTCTGAGGTGGTAGGTAAGACCACATTATACACTCTTCACTCTGGATCCATTTCTCTGGCTACCCTGCCCTTTGATTCTTTCAAAGAATCTGACCTTCAATCCTTGATTTAAAATGGTATTTCTATCATTTGTGTGAGCTTTTGTTTAGTGATGTGGAAATGTTCCTATCTGTGGGCATGTACAGTTGTACATGAACGTACGTGCGCATATGTGTGGAGGCCGGAGTGCAAGCTCAAGTGCTGATCCTCAGGACAACATCCACCTTGTCTTTGGAGACAGTTCTCTCACTGGCCTGAAGCTATTTTACTTAATTTAGCTAGGGTGGTTGTCCACCAGGTCCCAGGGGTCCACCTGTCTCCATTTTTCTATAGCTGCGAATACAGTTTCATGTTACCGTACCCACATTTTCACATATGTATTGAGTTTCAAACTCAGATCCTCATGTGTGTAGAGCAAGTACTTCTCTGCCAGATTCACCTCCCCATCCCTGATTGTTGTGAACTTCTTAACAGTTCCTTCTAGAGCACACCTGGAAGTGTACTGTGTACCTTTTGGCTACACTCAGCTATTTCCATATGCATTTACACCTTGTCCCTTTCTGTCTCCTTTTTTATATCTATTGTTTCTTACTAACTGGGAAATGTCCAAAGTGACTTAGGTGGATCAACCCATTTCACCAGCTCCTTCCACTTTCTGTTTCTCTCATTCTAATTCTCTTTATTCCAATTCTTTTTCTCAAATACAAAATGCCAACAAAAGCATAAGAGTAGTGACACCGAGCTCAATAGATGTCCAGTGGTTCAAAGTGCAGAGCTGTCTTTGCCCGCACCCCACAGCGAGGTCCTTTTCTGCTGAGCCAAGTACATTTAATTAACTCATTCATTTGCTCTGACCCCATTATCAGTCTTAATTTTTCTTGCCTTCCTCTGATCTCAGGGCAGAAAAATCAATTGTTTCAAATCAATTAAAAGAAAAAAAGGATTTAATAATCAGCCAGAGAAATGGCAGATAAAAAACCCCACCACTATCCCCTAGTTACTGGCGAAGCGATCTCCTTAGGGTGTAGAATCCTTCCAGGCATAATGGCTGCTTGGGAGGCTTAAAAGTGTTGTCTCTGGAGCATTTGATTTCAAAACGGGAGCAAAGACTTCCAGAATACATCGGAGAATAGATCCTAGGATCATCTTAGAGAAAACTCCGGAGCATTTTCTTTCCTTGCATTTGATGAGCCAACTCCAAAAAGAACCCACTGAGAAACCGTTTAGAACTCTAATTAAAGAAATGAAGCCAACTCCTTTAGGTACCTTCTACAGATGAGCAGAAATAGAAATGGAACCAAACAATCCCCCAAACAAGGGGGCCTTTATGTTCCTACAGCAGTCGCACACCACCTCATTTAAGCTTGGAGAGCAAAGCATCAGGCTGGAGACTTGGTTCAGCAGTTAAGAATGCATACTGGGGAGGGACAGGAGAGGTGGCCAGATGGCCTGGAGAATGAATGGAAATCTGCAACTGACAGGGTTGGGGAGGTAGGGGACATCTCTTGGACTACACAGAGACCTTGGATAAGGGAGATGCCCAAGAATCAATGGGCATGACTTTAGCTGTGACTCACAGCATTAAGGATATGGAACTTGAAGAGGCCACCTCCTCTAGCCAGGCAGGAATGCCAGTGGAACTACAGAGACACTAACCTACCCAAAAAACTTTCAACCCCAAATTTATCCTGTCTACAAGAAATACAGGGAAATGGGGTGAAACAGAGACTTAGAGAATGGCCAGGCAATATTAGGTCAAACTTGAGATCCATCCTATGGGCAAGTACCAATCCCTGACGCTATTGATAATACTTGCACACAGGAGTCTAGCATGGCTGTTATCTGAGAAACTCCACCCAGCAGCTGACTCAGACAGATGCAGACACTAACAATCAGTGAGTGGAGGTTGGAGACTCTTATGAAAGAATAGGAGGGAGGATTGTGAGCCTTAAAGGGAATAGGAACTTCACAGGAAGATCAACATTGAAACTAACCTGGACCATTGGGACTCTCAGAGACTGAAACAACAACCAAAGGGCATATGCAGGCTGGACCTAGGTCTCCCTACACATATATACTAGATGTGTAGCTTGATCTTCATGTGGGTCCCTAACAACTGGAGGGCAGACTATCTGAAAAGCTGTTGCTTGTCTGTGGGATATATTTTTCTATCTGGGCTGTCTTGTCTGGTGTCTGTGGGAGAGGACATTTGATGTCCCAGAGTGGGGCGATACTCAGGGGGTCCCCAATTGCTCAGAGAAGAAAGGGGTGGGGTTAGGGGAAGGATTGTAGCAAGGAGTGAATGGGAAGAGGCAGTGAGTGGGATGTAAAGTGAATAAGTAAGTGAGGAAGAAGAGGAGAAGGAGGAGGAGGAGGAGGAGGAGGAGGAGGAGGAGGAGGAGAAGAAGAAGAAGAAGAAGAAGAAGAAGAAGAAGAAGAAGAAGAAGAAGAAGAAGAAGAAGAAGAAGAAGAAGAAGAAGAAGAAGAATTCACATTACACTTGTAAAAAATCTGAGTATGGTTCTCAGTATGGAGTCACAGAAAGATGGGCAGGTCACAAATACCTGTATCCCTAGCTGAGAAGGATCTGATGCACTCTCTCCTGGTCTCCATAGGCATGAGCAGGCATACAGGTGTATGCATGCATGAGTGCAACCAGACACACACACACACACACACACACACACACACTCACACTCAAATGCACAAACAGAATTAAAATAAATGTTTAAAAATTTTAAGAGCCAAAACTTGCAGTGAGATTCAGGCTACAATGTGAGTTTGCTGGGTACACACTGTGCATCTTTTCTAGTGAGAATCAATTCTGTCAGTTCATCCGCCCTGAGTGGCCTGCTTTTCCTTCCTAAAGGTTAAGGGAAGGAGTGACAGAGCATTCTCTCCTTCTTTCATTAAGGGACTATGGATACATAGGTGAGAAATGGAGGAGATGGGAGGATCTCCCTTTCCCACCCCTGCTTCATGGCATTTAGATGTTCATCGCACATCATTAGTCCTTTAGGGTGCCAACCACCTGACAACTCTCCCTTAAGAATAACAAATTTTGTCCTTGAGAGAATAAGACTTGGTTCTGTCTTCATTTCTTTATCAGTCTTTTTACCCTCTGCCAATGCGATAAGTATGAAAGTCGTTTTTTTAAAGGGCTGCTGAAGAGATTTTAGACAGAAATACTGTACTTTCCAACATGAATATGGCAAAGTCACCTCTAATGTAGATCTTCCTTCTCTCACCTGAATCCAGCTGTGTTCACAGAGATACACCTGTCAAAGCCCTTGAATGGATCAACGCCCAGAAGAGTGGTGTCTTCAAGTTCTGGAGTTTGTGAAAATGCCTAAAACTTATGAGAATATTTTATGTATCTATTTTATGTTCTTAGACCGACTGATATATTTTATTCTCTGAACATTCCAGGCTGAATACATATCCACCCACCCCTAACTTACTCCATCACCCCAAGTAGTCCTATTTACCCACCTTTGAGCTTCATGTCCTTTCATTTGTTTATCTTTGGTTTTAATGCCCCGGAGTTCAGTGAGTGCTGCCCATATACGTGCAGCTGTGTGGCCAACCACTAGTTTATGAACAACCTACTAAGAGCCAAAGGAGAGTGACTCTTCACCTCTTAGCAGCTCTCTCTATAGGAGTGGTGCCTCAGAGGTGACTGCACATCTGAGCTGAAATTTTATTGGCTTTATCTGTGAGTTAACATCAGCAACAATCAGGCCATAGTCAGAAGTCGCTATTTCACAGCTCTCCTTTCTATATGCCATCTCTTATATGCTTCCCAATCCCTCATGTGTGAGGTTTCCTGATCCCAGGATGGTAGGAGTTTAATGTAGATGGTCCATGCACAGCTAAACTCTCTGAGTTATATATTATTGTCACTTTGACCAGGATGAGATTCTTTATTAACCATTTATTCATGCAAAAACAAAAACAAAAAAACTTAATTTTACTCCAAAGCTAAGAGCAACGAAAGTCTCCTTGGCTCCCCAGCTTCCAATGCCCGAGTTTTAGAATTTGTTTGCTATGTTCCCTGCTAACCTCCGATCCTCTTCCTGGGCGGAGAGCTTTTATTTGGATGAGCACATCTCAATAAACAATTGTAAAGAGAAAACCCTTTAAAACCAAGAATTTTAACTTTTCAGCAATTGTAATGGCTTCAAGAGTTTCCATTTCCTTCTCCACTCCCCTTCCTTGACTCAGATATCCCAGGCCTGTCTTGATTTTTTTTTTAGTATTTCCTAATCCTCCTTCTCCAACTCCCCAGTGCTGGGGATACAGGCATGAAACACCACACCCAATTTTCTGTGATGCGGAGCCTGGGATTTAGGGCTTTGTGTATGATTGGCACTGAGTCAATCGAGCTACATCCCCAGCTATTTATGTAGTTCTTATGCAGCTTGTACTATTTTTTTTTCTGGATCTTTCCAATTCTGCGTCATGTCCTTTCCATCTTCTTGTGTCTATAATATTATTGTTTACTAGGGACCCAGTTGGTTATTTCAGTTAATTTCCAAAAATACTCATTATGAACTTTGTGCATATGTGATAGTCACAAGTGTGTGTGGGCACATGTTTGTAGGTGTTCATGAGTATGTGTGTGGAGGCCAGGGGTTGACGTCAGGTGTCTTTAATGATGGGTTGCTCTCTCCTTACATATTGTCACATTAGGTTCCCACTGATCCCTGAGCGTATTGACTCACCTAATGTAGATGGCCAGTTTGAACAAGATTCTCAGGCACTGTATACTTAACATTGGGATTATAGAAGGATTCCCGTTCTCACCCAGGTTGACTGAGTGATAACAGCCTGGGTACTTCTTATTACTTCTCCAGCAAATTCCTCTTCTACTGAGCCATCTTCCAGGTCCCCTGACTTTTCACTCCTATAGTAGCTTTGCTAGGAATTTTGTTTCCACCCAAACACTACCATCTTATGTAGCCATTCCACTTATTTGAGAATACGTCCTAAAACAGCACTGTTCAGATTATGGTCCACCAGCGCTGAGCTGTAAAGTGTTAGTTACTGGCCCATCATGAAAAATTGAGTGGAGAGATTGAGAGTACACTCTTAAAATATTTATAGCAATTTGTCAAAGAAATTTTATGACTCTTGAATCTAGTAATAAAAAACACTGGCTTGTATAGTATATATCATTTTTATTTTATTTTTTCTATGCATTTATTTTATACTATTTTACAAAAGTATATATCCATGAAAAATTGGAAGGACGTCAAAATGAAACAAGCAAAAATCTGGTCGTTGGCCAAGATAGTATGAGAACTATTGCTATACTGGATGAGAAACTGCTTGTGGACTGTATCACACTTACTGGTTCCTTGGAGAAATAGACCTGTTGAACTCCATTTTGACCATTACAGTCTTGGGAGTGTCAAGATGACTCAGTGGGCAAAAGTGACCTGAGTCTGATCCCTAAGACCTTAATAAAGGTGGAAGGAGGGAACTGGCTCATAGAGTTGCCCTCTAATTACCATATGTGAGCTGGCATGCATGCCTCTGCTATATTTTATACATAAATATACCACATACACACATACATTAAAAAAGAATACAATGATAACATGTACACATTACACAAACAATCTCATACCACACACAGAGAGGTCACATGTATATCACATACACACATACATATCGTACTCACATATCACATTCACACCATGTACATCTACAAAACTTATACCTGCATCAATACATACTATACATATGATATAAACACCACGTGCACACATCATACACATACTATATACCACAAACATGCAGGTACACATAGTGATACACATATCATATATATCACATACATACCACATACCACATATGACACACACATAAAATACAACATATAACCATCATACACACATACACCTCACAGACATACATACACGCACATATCCCACACATATACACATCTCATACAGACACTGGCACACCATACACACCTTAGATCACATACATCTTAGATCTCTCCCCTGTCTCTGTCTCTGTCTCTGTCTCTGTCTGTCTGTCTCTCTCTCTCTTACACACACACACACACACACACACACACACACACACCTTTAAGAAAAATCATGTTCTTTAAAACCTGACTGGCTACTTTACTTGTATTATTTCCAGCACCTTCTACACTCTATTAGCACCAGCCTAGTATTGCACACCTCTTGTCTTTCCTATCAACATTAATGAAAAGGCACTAGACTTACAATTTCATATAAACATGGGCATTGGCCTTTCCTTATCTTTTAAAAAAGAAAACCAAACCTACTCCCAAACAAGCAATAGTGAATTAATGCTACAGTATAGGCCTTAGCTACCCTCAATTCACTCCCAATATGGTCCTAAGGAATCCTAACCTAAAGCAGGATGAGGCTTTGCCAAGACAAGTGACTACTCTCTAGGCATGAAGATGTAAGTTTGAATCCTTGGAACTGAGTTCTAAAACGAGAATGGAGTGAGACAGTGAAAATCTGTAATCCCAGAGTGGGAGAGAATGTCACAAAAGGATCGTGAGACAGTCAGGAGTGGGTTCATACTAGACAGCCATTTTCTGTAAACCAGTGAGCTCCAGGTTCAGTGAAAGGCACTGCCTCAAAAAGTTAGGAGGGTCTCAAGAGATGACTCAGCAGTTTAAGAGCAGTATTTACTTTTGCAGAGAACTGAGGTTCAACTTTCAGTTCCCAGAACTTCCTATAAATCTATTTCCACTTTTGGTTTTCCTGGGCAATGCATTGATTTGGTGTGAATAAACTCACATAATATCACAGTTCCACATACAAAAATAAATGTTTAAAATCCAATAACAGGGTGAAGAGTGACAGTAGAGAACATGCAGTGCTGGCTACTGGCCTTCTTGTGTGTGTATACACACAGGCCCATGCATACATGTATAAAAACACAGAAAGTCACAAAACAGTTAGTATTTCCTGTAGATAATTTAAAGGACAGTGCCCTAAGGTTAACATTTTGGTTGTAAAGGAATATCCTTGGCAAAAAGCTTTGGGGAGAAATAATATAGGTATTTGTATGTATGGAAGGAGACATGAGGTATTCTCTGGAATTATTGTGTGCTAAGATTATTTGTGTTGTTCCTTCATTTTGTGTGTGTGTGTGTTTTGTTTCCAGTTCATGATGCTTTTCTAATTTTAGTCTAAATTATTTGAAATAAATTTGAAAGGTAAAGATGCTTATGAAGAAAGTCAAGTTCCAGATTCTACTTTTATATCATTCAAGAATTAGCTTCTTTGGAGAGAGGAAGATGGCTCAGTGCATTAAAAAGATGCCCTGCAAGCCACTACCGAAAGAGAAACATAAACACCAAGCCGGCCACAAATACTTTGATCTACAATTGTATCCTGCCTGCAAGATGTGCAAAGCTTTGTAGGAATAACTAACCAATATCTGTTTAGACTTAAGGCCCACTACAGGAGATGGAACCCATACCTGATGCTGACTGGAGGACCAAGAAAACAACCAACCAACCAACCAAACAAACAAATGAAACAACCATAACAAAAAGATAATGATAAAATGGCTACTAATGATATTCTGCTTTGCACATAGATCACTGACTTGTTCAGTCATCATCAGAGAAGCTTCCTCCTGCAGTAGATGAAATAATTTATCAGAGATCCACAGCTAGACATTGCGCAGAGAGTGAGAGACCTTGGAACACTCACCCCAAGTGGTGTGTCTTCATCAAATCCCTTACCTCAGAGCTCAGGAAATCCTGCAGAAAAGGAGGCAAAATGAGTATAAGAGCTAGACAGGTCAAGAACACAAGGCTGTCTAAATCTGCATGATGGAAGCTTTTATGAACTCATAGGGACTGAAGCAGGAGGTGTAAGATGCTCTGTGTATCATTCATGGCTTCCAGTTCAGTGTTTTCCTGAGATTCCAGAGCGTGTGAACAAGTAGGTCTCTGATCCTCGTGCCTCCTCTTGGCCATTTTTCCTTCTGGTGGTATGTCTTGTCCAAATTCAAATTCAATGTAATAGTTTTTGCTTTATCATATATTTTATTTTATTACATTTTATTATAATCTCCCAGAAACCTGTTCTTTTATAATAAGAGACAGGAAGGGAGTGGATTCAGATGCTAGAGGAGGTGGGGAAGAACTAAAAGGAGTAGAGAGAAAAAAATTATGAGAGAGAAGAGTCTATTTTTAATAAAAAGAAAACCATCTCCAGGTTCAAAAAATGCCTGTAAGTATTAAGACTTGAGTCCTGAGTACTGGCATCTACATCCAAAGCTGTCACAGGGACCACATGGGCCCTTATGAAAGGTAGGGAACTGAAGGAACCCAGACTAGGAGACCTAGCATGGGAAGACTGAAAGGGACACAGAACAGTGACCCAGACAATGGAACAAGGGTCTAGAAGTTATTAAACTCAGACCTGATTAACAAGTCTGTAGGGGAGAAGACCGAAATCAGTATTGGCAGCATCTTAGCAGGTGACAGTCATTCCCCTCCAGCCCTCAGAGGTCTTAAGGATGGGTGCAAACCCACATACACTGTCAAATTGGTCCCTGTGTGGCTGGCTTTTTATCCACAGTTTTGCTTTCTGTGCCTTCAGTCAACTAGAATTCAAGGGAGACTCCAAGGATTGTTTTCGGGGGGCAGGGAGGAATCCTAAAAATAAGCATTGTGTAGGTTTTCAGTTATACCTGTCTCTGAGCAGTATATTAAAACCTCATGACTCCTCTGTCTGTTCTTCCCAGGATCCTCTGTGTCCTGCACTTTGCATGTTGTGGCCACCACTTGAGTGTCAGCAATTAGCAACTCTTTCATCGTTATGGGTGTTGTGGTACTGGGTTTTCAGTGTCAAGGAATCTTTGCTTCACTTGATCATGACCCCAAAACACACGAATAAGGTGGACGCTGTTCATAGATACAGAGGAGAAACTCTCCAGCACTTTTCAGTCTTGATGAACACCTGTTAATTATCCACATTAATGGGATCCTACAGAACACTGTTCTCTCTGGATTCGGGCTTTAAATAAAAAAATGGAAGGTTAAAGAGTAGAGGGCACTTTCATAACTTTTCTTACAATCTGCTATTATAATTATTCTAGTTTAATACACCTTATAAATCTCCCTCAGTGTTTTATTTGTAGATTTAACCTTATCACAGATATGCCTGCGCAGGAAAGAAGCTGTACAGCTTGAGCTTGGCCCAATTCTAGGCATCCAATGGGAGCTGGGGGACATTTTTTTTTTTTTGGTTAAGGGGCACTGCTGTATTCTCAATGGAGGGCAAAGGATCAAACATCAGCTATCACTGCTCATAAAAGCATTTGCTCCTCTCAGTGTTTTCAAGCATAAGACTGGGGACTAGTTATGGTTCATTCCAAGTGTAGAAGACACTAAACATTTTGGGCTTCAAAGGTGTGTGTGCATGTGTTGTATGTAAGAGTGTGTCTGGGCATGCCCATGTGTGTGTGTGTGTAAAGAGCTGGAAAGAATATTTCAGTCTCTTCTATCACCCTCCAACTTATTCTCCTGAGACAGATGAACTGGAAGCTTGGCGTTTCTGCTAGGTTGACTAGTTAACAAGCTCACAAGCTCCACAATGTTGAAATTACAGGTAGATGTTGCCATGCTTGGATTTCTATGTGGTTGCTAGGTATTTGGATTCAGGTCTTCATGCTTACATAGTATGCTCTCTTATGTACAGCCGCATCTCTTTAAGCCCAAGATGTGAATTCTTGAATGTGCTAAAACTAGAATCTGGAAAAACTGCTTTGGGGGGTATATAGAACCATATGTAAGTCACCCCTTTTGAAAATGTTAATTAGCTCTAAATGCAGAACAATGAACGATCTCTGCTTTCTTCCTCGGAGACCAAGAATGGGACATGCTACTCTGCATGTGAGCAGAATGCAGAATGACAAAGATATTTAAATAAGGAATTTTAATAGATTTCATCCCACAGGGAGAGACATTTCTGATTATCTATGACCTAAACCAATTACCATGATTCTCCCCACTGGCCCACCACAATTTTCGCAACTAATCAAACTAAGCCCGAAGGTTCTGTGAAACGCCAAATATATACAAAGATACCTGGCTGGTTACAGAGCTAAGCAGTTGCCACCTGGCCTTTTAACAAATTCTCCAGCTACTTATTCACACCCCTTCCACATGTTTAAATGCTCAACATCGCACTGGCCATTATTGATCCTAGGCTCCTACATGTTTGGACTGAGAAATGACCTTCTGTGGACATCTAGGGAGGTCTGCCCTGCTGTGAGAAGAATTTCAAAAGGAGGTTGGGTTACAGGATTTCATGTACATGAATGAAAACCCACGCATAATAAAATGAGATACAATACGCCCCAGGTGTATGTCTGAGCCCAGCCAGTGCCAGAACGGAACAGAGTTAACTGGTAAGCCGGTGTGAGGTTAATGAGAGCAGAGTGGGTAGAAGCAGGTGCTTCTGGCTCCTAGAGATTTCCATAGAACAACCGCTCCCTCTCCAAGCTTCAGTATCCGTCCTCACTTGCAGCTACACTCCCCAGGCATGTGTTGCTTAGGCTGCAAAGCTTATTAAAAGCTGGCTGGCTTCTCCCTGCCCTAGGATTTGACTTTTGCACTGTTGTCTCTGAACTAGCACTTTAGCATCTTTGATGTATTTTTCCCCCTGTTTGGGTCCCATGCAGGTAGCAATCAAAGACAACATTTCATAGGATTCCTCTCCCCCTGACAGTTCTTACTGCTGTCTTTCACTCTTTCTAGGATGCCCCCTTGTCTTGAGTTTTGGTGGGGACACTGACTTAGATTTCCCATTGAGAACTGAGCAGTAACAGTCATTTCTTCTTGGTGTTTCAACCAGTTATGAGTCTTCATATTAGTCATTGCCCACTGCAAAATATATAAACAAATAATCAAATAAATAAAGAAAGAAAGAAAGCTTCTGTAGCCAAGGCAGGCAGCAGGGTGTATCTAAGGGTATAAATATAAATTTATAGGAGGCATGTTTGCTATATACACATTTAGCTTAATATCATGGGACTAGGAAGCCAACTAACTGGGAATAAAAAGGAGGTCTAGAGGAGAGGAGGGTATAAAAGAGAGCAATGAATGACACATTAACAATATGATACAGATATATAGACTTGTCAAAACACAAATTAAAAAAAAAAATCTTTAGCATCCATACCAATCTGCTATGGATTTTGTTGAAATGCAAAGTAGGAATGAGGAGTTCAGTTTGGTGTGGGACATGAGCTTAGAATTTTAAACACGTGCCCAAAGATGTGATTGAGATTTTCCAAGATGGGAAGAGTGACGTTGTTTCTAAAATGGCACCAACGTCAGAGCTACGAAACACTTATATGATTGGCATTTCTGAGTTCTATGGTCAGAAAACAAGTGGATATTATTCCAGTTCAATTCAGCAGTAACTACCCAGTACCTAAGACTGGATCAAAATACAGGTACTCTCACTGATAAAACCAATATTGGAAAATATGACATATATGAAAATTAATAGTAGCTTTAAGAAAGCATTACTTTTGAAATTGACTTTATTGTAATTTGTACATCTGTGACTGGATATATGTATATACAAATGTGCTAATGCTCAGAGAGGCCAGAAAAGGAATCAGATCCCCTGGAGCTAGAGTTATAAGTGGTTGTGTGTCTGTGTAAGTGCTGGAAGTCAGTGTTCTTGTCATCTGCAAAACCGATGCCATCTCTCCAGTCCAACAATAGCATTCTTAAGCATTCACCTCTGGAACTAGTTCATGTGTACATTGGTTTCCAGGCAGTTCTTAACCTTACAAGCATTTCCTTATGGGTGCCTCTCCCATTGAAGATAAAGGTCTGGAAAGCTACCATGGAATCCACGTTCCTGCCAGATGCTGCCTCATGAATTTCTTCCTTCATTCTCTTTGTGGTCCAATAGCAGGTCCAATGGTCCAAGGACAAATGTCCCACTTTGCCTCTGTAGCTGTACTGTCTCCCAAAACTAAAACCCAAGGCTCAAGCTTGCCTACCCAATTCAGTGCAAAGCCCAGTCCAGCTTTCACCTCCAGTGTAAATAAGGTAAGTAGTGTAAATAAGTGTAAGTACAAATTGATATGAATTATCTCTCACTTAAGCTGCTAATTTTGTTCCTTTCCCCCTCAAACTTACTTCTGTCCAGTAAAGCTAAGAAGTCAAACCTCCAATGGTTGTGTGGATAGTGAGTACCTCATAATGTCCAGGAGCACTCTGCTTGGCAATCCTTTCTCCCTGTCATTCTTCCTCATCCTATAGCCTTGCAACTTAATGCAGCTTAGTAGAGTGAAATACTTCGTATCCTCTCCTGAAGAATTTGAAATCTTAGGCAAACTCACAAAGATGAAAAGGGTATGTGAGGTGTACAGTGATATTTCAAAATGATGAAAAGGGATAATTATGGAGACCTAAAAGGGGTGATATGTAAAAATACCTAATAAAAAACTGGAATGAACAATCAGTTTAAGATGAGATCGTATAGGTGAGGTGGGTATAGAGATGACTCAGGAGTAGGAGCTTTTCCTCTCAAAATGAGGGCCTGAATTCAGGTCCCATTACTTTTACAAAAACCCAAATGGGGCTCTACATATGACTAGTTTCAGCTCTGAAAGAGTGCCACACACATGCACATAGAAGGACACATAAAAATTACATGTGATATATGTAGTTGGAAGTGAAAAAATGGGGTGCTGCTGTCCAGCTGTAATCCCCTAGGAGCACCATGCCTTTGCATAGCTCAAAAGAAAGACAAAGTGTAGATTTTAGGAGGTAACAGGGGAGAGTTGCTCACAGATGGTAAACAGATGAAGGACGGGGCTCAGTATTGGCTTCTGAGACTCAGTGAGTCCAACAAGGGGCCTGGGCTGGAGCAGTCATCTGTATCGTATCAGTCAGTCTTTAGCCAACACAGAAGACTTTAGAGTTGTTCATATATAAGACTTTATTATCCACTGCTCCTTCAGATGACTGTGCCAAACATCACAGGAGCTAATTCTCAGCCTTTCAGAGACAGTGAGTCAACTAATCTGAAAGCTAGGGCCAATCTGCAAGCCAGGAGAACAAATGAACCTGGCTCTGGTGGGGCACAGCTATTTGCACTTCTTTTGGTCAATGGTTCTCAACCTTGGCTGTACACATTCCAATCACCTGGGAATATTAAATATAGTGGTAAAGCCATGGATCTCCCTAAAATCCATAAAATGTAAATTTCTGAAGGTGATGCCTGGCACCAGGTTTGTTTTAAAAATCTCCCGTGATGATTCTAATGCACAGCTTGGGTCAGGAAGGTCTATTGGAGGCCAAGGTATCGGTTCCCAGGAATGGAAATGACATTTCTCGCATTGATTTTTCTTCACAAATGATTATGAAGCAATTAACAACAATGAACCAGAGCCTGAGTAACCAGTGGCTAAGTGCCAGACCTGCAAAGAGCTATGAAACAAGATGATGATAGAAAAGGTGGCTTTCTAAAATGATGGCCACATAGGTTTTCTTGGCAAGTACTCGAGCAAAGACAGTGGCTACTTTTTAAGTTAGGGGTTACATTTTAGTCATATTATTAAATTTGATAGGTAATTTTGCAAAGCAAAGAATACAAATGTGCTAGAGTGACCCAGCAAGTTTTAAAGTAATATTAAATAAAGTAAGCAAAAATGGAAAGAAACACCTGACAGAAACTTGTATATTTGATCTTTCTGGCTTTTGAGCACTTCAGGTAAACTGTTTTAGTGCTTCCAACTATGGGGCTAGAGAGATAACTCAGCTAGTAAAATGCTTAACATATGAGGGTGAAGATCCAAATTTGATATTTAACATTCATATCAAAATCTGAGCATGTGGGACACACATTGAATCTTAGGAGGTAGAGAAGACAGGGTTCCTCTGGCTTGCTGGCTAAGCAGACCAACCTAATAGCTGAGGCATAGGTCCTAGTGTGAGATCCTGTCTCAAAAAAAACAAACAAAGAAACAAAATGGAAGATGTAAACAGTTCCTAAAGAATTATACTGGGTTGTCTTGTGCCTTTCACATACATGTATGTACATGTTTATGTGTGAAGAAGACACTCTAACTGGCCCAAGCATGGAAAACATGGCCCTGGAAGGCCTTGCTCTTTCCCAAATGCCTCTTCCTTGTGAAAAACCATTAGATTACATTCCCAAAGCTAGTCACTGATGTCTATTCACTTATTTGGCTACTTCTTCGCCTTGAAGCTGACTACCAAGGTCCAGCTATCAAAGTATGGCATCAGTTGAGAGAGCAATCAAAAGACTCCTTTTGGCTGCCCTCGTTTAACAGGCCCAATCAAAACAAACCAACTCATCCTAACACAAAGTTTCTTTCATCATTTACCTTTATCATCTGACATATATCCATGGATCATGTCTGTCTCCTCTCTCTCCAGAGGCAGTCCTTTGTCCCCGGGGACCAATATGTCTTCCCCTTCCCCTTCTCCCTTGTTCATCCCCCATCTCCTGTTTTTATTTATTATTCCCTGTACCTTGTCCCTCAGAGGAAAATAAATATCCTTTATGCTGAGAAGTTGGTCTTACGTGTTTTGTGCTGTGTGGGTACCAGTCCTTTCAGTGTGTACACCAGTTCACACTCCTAAATATGCACACATATGCAAAAGAACATCCAGCATCTCTTAATGTGTCCTTGTCTAAACAACAGCATCTTATTTTTTTTTTGACAAATCCAAGTTCTCACAATGCCTCAGACCCTCATTATGAACAATTTCTGATTTGTGTGTAATTTTACAAAATGATGATATGAACAAAAGTGTGGCTACAACAGAGAGAATATGACTGGTCAATAACTGACAGCGACAGCTTTTCATCTTAGCTACACACAAAGGAAGTTCTGTGACTCCCCTCCAGCCTTCTCTTTCTCCCCCCTCCTCCTCCTCCTCCTTCTTCTCTCTCTCTCTCTCTCTCTCTCTCTCTCTCTCTCTCTCTCTCTCTCTGTGTGTGTGTGTGTGTGCATGCATGTGTAGTTGTTCTACATTTTACTTTTCAAGACAGAGTCTGTCACTGAACCTAGACAAACTCTTTCAGCTCAATTGGCTGGACAGCGTGTCTCAGGGTTCTACCTATCTCTTACCTCTCAGAATCAGGGTTACAGAATGCACCTTCATCCCGGTTTGTGTTCAAACTGAGGTCCTCATGGCCTTCAAAGCAAACACTTTACCAATGCAATTATCTCTCATGCCCCCACATAGGCATTCTTTTTAAGTCATTATTACAATTTATTCATTTTAGATCACTTTTGCAGATTTTTTTCAACTTCATATTTAATGATTTTCCTATGTTCTGTCTGAAAAAATAATGAGTTCCCACAATAACTGGTTTGAAAACATAGTCATTTGCATAGTTCAACATTATATATGATGTACTGAATAGTTACAACCTAAGTTTCAATTTTGCACCCTATTCCAAATGTATCAGACCTTGCACGTATTGAGCAATTCCATAGGCTTTCAGTCCAACTAGTCATAGTTTAGATAATTGGAATCTTTATTCTCAAAAGCAATCTACTCTGAGAAATCTTTCCCTCTTCTTCTCTACTTAAGAATTCATAGCCGTGTTAATTTAGCATCCCTCCCCATTATACAGCTTCTCAGTAAGTTATATAGACATGATGAGCGATAAATCAGATGTCCAGGCCTATATTGCTCATGACATTTTAATAGTATTAATCTGGGATAGCTTTTAATTGTCCATTCTACAGCATTTAATGCTACCAAGATATAGATGTTTCCATTATTCTAATTGTATTTCAAATAAATGTATGGGCTTAAATTCTCCGCCTAACCCTCTTAAACAAGGCTAAATTAGAGATGCCTCTATGCATGAAAAATGAATTATTTTACAGCAAAATTTGATTAATAGCATTGGGAAGCTGCAGCATCCACAATGAACTGTACATTGTCTGCTCTTAGCTTGTCAGATAATGACATGAAGGATTCGTGTGCATAGTCTCATCAAGAAACCAAAAAACAAAATTAAAAAAAAAAAGAATGCAAAATCAGCATTTAAAGCACTTTTTCTGCCTTTTATTTCTTTTATCTACTTAAGGGAAAAAAATAGATGTTCAGATCACCTTGCAGTTCTGTAAGATTTTTAGTTACAAAACAAAACTCAATAATCTTTAAAGTATCTACCAACACTAGAAGAAATGCATTAATGTCCCTCCAAAGCACTTTCCCAAACATATGGAGCATGAAGACAAACTGAGTTAATTTTGAGGTGACCAAGTCAACTAATTTCCAAGGATTCTATATAATCAAACCTTAATCCTAACAATGGCACATCCTAGCGTATGTAACTGAAAGGGAAAATTCCAGGCAATGATAACTTGCATATAATGCATCAAAATATATAGATATGAACTATTTTAATATGGTTCATCAAATTCTAATCTCATTAAACACTGGATCAAGAGTGTGGTTAGATGTCTCCAGTGGTGTTATCGGATATAATCAATCATCGAAGCACGATGGCTACAGAAGTAAGCAGGCCATAAAGCATTCTTATCTTTCTGACATGAGAACTTAGTATGTTTTTGTTTGAGCACTAAATAGTCTCAGAGGGTTGTAAATCTTCCAAAAAATTTAAAAAAAAAACTTTGTAGATTTTTATCTTCCTATCTGACTACCTCTTTCTGAGATTTTGGCCTGTATCAAGATTTGATATCAAATTATTTGTGTCCAATTTTGAAAAGAGTTCTGCCTGATGTACTTCACAGCCAAAAGCTTGAGGGGACAAGGGCAGTTCTTTGTTCCAAGCAAGCAGATTGCAAAAGATTTACAAGTGTTTAGGCAGCGGTAGGTCAAGGGCATAGGGAATGATTTGAGATGAAGAACTTGAAATGGCAGTTTCGAGGTCTACAGCCCCAGACAAGCATCTGCAAAGAACTGCCAGGTGAGTGTGAACCACGATGAAGTAGTTAGCCATGCAGAGATTTCTGGAAACTGAAGCAGATGGGAGAATTTGAAAAGAGAGTATGAGTGGTTGGAATTAGTTAATGGGGAAATATCAACAGAAAGACGGTTGATAGTTGAGCTTTCACTTTTGCAAATGTTCTGGCTATCTGTATGTATGCACGTTCTTAATCTGGCTTACTATGCCACTTTCAGAAATCAGAGTTGTTTGGAAGTCATTGTAATTAGTCTTCTTATGTAGGAATATGCCCTTCTTGGTCTACCAGGTAGCCCTCACCAGGCAATGCATCTAACACTCCTTCATTAGTTTAGTGTGTCGGGTATAGTAGGCCATAGCTCTTTCAAATTGTCCTGAGTGTGTACAGAGGTACCTGGGATCAAGAGCACTCCTTGAATGTATCACACCCAGTGGTTGATCAATGTAGATACCTGGAAAGCCATCAAAGTGAGAGAAATATGTTTGTTTATTGCATAGAACAGAATTTGTGGTAGGTTTGAGATAAGAGAATGTGCTATAAGATTTTTTTTTTGTCAACTTGACATAAGCTAAAGTCATCTAGCACACTTATGGAAGTCAATTCAGACAATTAATGGAGAAAATGTCTTCATCAGATTGGCCTGAAAGCAAGTCTCAGGATAATTTTCTTGATTAATCATTCATGTCTGAGCATGCAGGCTCCTGTTACAGTGCCACCCCTGGAGAGGTGGCCCTGAATGGTATAAAACACCAGGCTGAGGGGCTGGAGAGATGGCTCAATGGTTAGAAGCACTATTTCCAAGGTCCTAAGTTCAATTCCCAGCAACCACACGGTGGCCCACCACCATCTGTAATGGGATCTGATTCCCTCTTCTGGTGTGTCTGATGACAGCTACAGTGTACTCATATAAATAAAATAAATAAATCTTTTTTTTTTTAAATCAGGCTGAGAAAGCCATGGACAACAAGCCAATCAACAACACTCCTCTACGGCTTTTGCTTCAGTTCATATCTCTTTGTTTCTGCCCTGCTTGAGTTCCTGTCTGGCTTTCTTGAGTGACAGTCTGTCATGAGGTATATAGGTGAATAACCCCTTTCCTTGCCAAGCTAGGTTTGGCCAATGGGTTTTTCTCAGCTTTAGGAAGCAAGCTAACACAGGAGGGTAGCTGCCAGCTAAGCCAGGTCTTTACTGATCCTTTGCCTATAAAGATCCCACTTTCCTAAGCCTTAAGAGAGCTTGCTGGTCCTTTCTTTTCCCCTCCATCCCCACTTTCTTCCCTTTTACCTCCTCTCCTCTTTTCTTATTCTTACTCTACCCTTTCTTCTCTTTTCTTCTCCTTCCTTCCTTTCCCTTTACCACCCCCCACTGCATCCTTTTCCCTGAGCACTTTCCCACATTTTCAAGCTCCTCTTTCTCATCTTTTTTTTTTTTTCTATGCATGATAAGATAGTCTACCTTCATTTGCCCAAGTAAATCCAGTCATTTTACTTTGGAAAAAGACACATGCTTTCCCAAAGTTGCATTTTTTAATTCTATTCCAGAATGAAGAAATTTCACACACTCGTAACAAAGGAAATGTGTATCAGAGAGGAAATGAGCGCCTCAGTTGTAAATGTTTAAAGAATCGACTCTTGCAATGATTTTTTTCCACAAAGTTCGACTTGGAAAAACATTTGGGAGACCCTGAAAATGAACTTATTCAAAATGACTCTGAGGAAATCAAGATACTTAAAAACAGTGATTGTCCTTTATAATTGTGGTTTGACACAGTCTAGAATCATGTGGGGAGAGTCTCGAGAAGGATTGTCTAGATCAACTTGCTCCGCGAGCATGTCTATGGGAGACTGTGTTGATTATGTTAATTGAGGCTAAAACCAAAAAAGAGATTCTCTGAGTTTGGCTTGTACCCTACCAGGAGAAAATGAGCTGAGCACAGTATGAATGTATTCACTTTCTCTCTTAGCTTTACATTTCGTCTGACTCAGTGCTACACTAGCTTCTGGCTCAATGGGTTGTTACTGTCAACTGTAAGCCAAAATAAACCTTGACCTTTCCAAGTTGACTTTGTCTGGGTACTCTATCACAGCAAAAGATATATAAGTAGGGCACAAACAAACAAATAAGCAAACAAATTTTATTTGGGGGCAAAGACTATACTATGGAAACTGGCATATCCTTTAGACCACGTGGACTTTTCATTAGTCTATCACTGAGCATTTTTGATTCTAACTCCAGCCAAGTTCAGGTCATTTTTTTCCCATTGCAAAAGAAAACAGCAGGGGCCCAAGTGACTGATCAATTGACTATGCTTATACAACTAGTTAATCAGCTGGTTTTCGCCAAATTATCGGACCCCACACCTTTTTATTATGCCCTGACATTGGTATATTTCTGAAGGATTTCCAAGGGCCTCTAATTGGGCAAGATGTCAGATACAAAGAAAAATAAGATGTCTTAGTAATGTAAAAAGATTTGGAAAATTGATACATACTTTTTCTTTCAGAACACAATCCTCCCCAGGTTCCTTGTATTCTTAAGCAGCCTGATCTGAGAAAAAGTACATGTAGTTGATTTTAACATGTTTGTACAAGAAGACATCCTAATATAGTAAAGTACTGGAATTTCACTCTCCTCTGGGGGGAGATTGGCTTACCTTTCTAGGTGCTATTGATCAGAGGATCTTTCTGTCTGTGGGGACACAGAGATGGGCTTGCTTGCTGCATATGCGTTGCTTTCTTTCTCATCGCTATGACTCGGTAGCTGACAAGAAGCCTCTGAAAGGAAGAAGCAGGGGGGATTTCTTTTGGATCAGGGTTTGAGGGGATCCAGTTCATCATGACAGGAAAGGCACTGTGGTAAGGAGTAGTGATGGCTTATGTCTTTGCATATTATTAAAACTCAGGCTGACCTGCCAATGATTGATTTCCTCTGCTCTTACCCCCTTAAGGAATCCATGGTCTCCCAAAGCAACATGAACAATGGGGAAATGAATATTTAAATCCACTAGTCCATGGAGTATATTTTTACTTATGAACCATAACAGACTATTCATAAAGTTGTGATTTCTTAAGCCAGATTCCTGTCTTCCTGTCTTCCTGTCTTTTGATTGTCATCCCTATAGTACTCAGGAGGCAAAAGGAAACATGGCCTACAGTAAAAATAAGGGTAACTGTTTAAGAGCACTTGAGCTTATTGGCTCTTTATCAGCCAATAATTTGCAATTATTTCCTAATATGCAAAGTATAAAAAATTCCTTAATATGACCTTGGACTTCTGATATTCTTCCCTCTAGTTGCCCACCCTCAAATCACAGATGTGTACCACCATGCTCAGTTTATGCAATGTAGAGCTATAACTCAGGACGTATGGCATGCTTGGCAAGCATTCTACCAGTTGAGCCACGTTCCAAGACCTCAAGTCAATCTGATGGCTCCACCCCAAGCTACAAATATCTTGGGCATGTGATTGTCCATTCCTAGGAATTCCAAATTCAAAGTACAGGTTCTAACAAGTATTCAAACAAGGAAACACATTTGTTTTCTTTTTCTAATAGAATACATTTTTCCCCTCTTATACACCAATCTGGAATACAACCCAAAGAGGGAATGCAGACAGCAGAGTGTGCTGTTGAAAACAGGGAGTCTCTGGAACAACACTGTGCTGGCTACAGCTTTGTCAAGTCTCTTTTGAGTGTTGATTCTCCTCTTTCAAGCTCCAGGAGAAAAAAAAATTCATGAAGTAGATGCTATGCTTCCTGCAAATCTCTGCTTTTGTTTCCCTGTATCAACCACCTTCCTGGCTTTAATTACATGGCTTTGCACATCCTTGAAGCAAAGATAAATCTCTCTTCACAAAAGAGACCTTTCTTTCCTTAAACCACTGCTCTGGAGGAGCCCTTAAACATTAGATCTAGAGTCTGGCTTGGCTGTCTATTCAGGTTTTGTACCCGAATCCTGCTTGTTCTAATTGCTATGCAGTATTAGCTAACCTTCAGAAGGGTCTGCCTTTTCTCTCTCTCCCACCACATTACATGGAATAATGGGCATAAACAGCTCAGCTGAGAAACTGGAATCATTTGCTAGGAAGCCCTTCTTAGCGCTTGTCTGAGAATTCTCTAGGAGGAACTTCTCGGTAATAAAACAAAACTCAGCTGGAAATATACATTGGAGGAATAAATTGGAAGATGGCCTTAAATGTTTTTGAGTGGGTCCCAAGGAACAGAAAAGAAAGCAGAATACAGAAAACCATAAACAAAACTTTCAAGGTTGATTCAATAAGGGCCTCTTAAAACAGCTGAGCATTTCCCTCCCAACACCCAGCTGGCTGCCAATAGCTAGACAGACAAATCGAACAATTAGATGCTATGAGGCAGGATACGAATAGATCTATAACGTGGTATTCTGAGTGGGGACTTAACCATTGTTTGAACTAAATGATGCTAGACAGAAAAATTATGTCTACCCTAGACGGCCGAGCAGTAAGACCCTGTAAAAGGTACTTCTTAACCTGAGCATCTATGATGTGTCTGGTGGTTTGATGTGCTCCAAGGATGCTAAGATGAGAGACATAGCTTCTCCCAAAATATAAAGAAGAAACATCTGTGTAAAATAACCAGCATAGTACTCTTGGGAAAGGATTCTAAATGTGATTTGCCTGTGCCATGGGGAGACCTTGCTGGGCAATACTTTTCTACTAACAGAGTGCTGGGGAGGTTGGGTCCTCGGGGTCTTAGGAAATAAGTTGAAACTTCCAAGCTTGAAACAAAAGCAGTTGCTTGGAAGCATCTGGGGATAAGAGGGCTGCTGTATTTGGAAATAATGAAGGCTAGTCTGGCTTGAATGCTAAAAACAGGGGGTCGGGGAAAAAAATGTTCCTGAGCTGGTGAGGAGGGACTGATATTAAAAGGCCTTTGTGTTATGCTTAGAGACTTAGTCATTATCCTGAGAGCTAAGATGTAGCCATGGATGTGGCTTATAGTTAGGTTTCATTCTTCATTTCCCTTCTTGTTCTTATGGTCTTTAAGCCAACAGGGAGACCAGTTAGCTATAAGACAAGTTTATGATATCTACTTTGTACCTTCAATTCATTGGTTGCATTGTATTTAATTTAAAAAATTATTTATTTTATTTATGTCTATATGTATGATATGCTATGCGTGTGGCAGTGTGTGCAGAGGCCAGAGGCCAGCGTTTGGTCCATGGGAGCAAAAGTTACAGTTGGTTTGTGAGTTGCCTCGTATGAGTACTGGAAACTGAACTCAAGTCATCTACAAGGCCATTATATGCTCTCATGCCAAGGTATCTCTCCAGCACTTGGTACACTTATCATCATAATTTCATTTTGCCTACTAGTATATATTGTGTTTATAGAAATGAACAATAGGTTTTCGTGTCTTACAAAGATATTTTAAGCCAGTGATTGCCCCCTTTCCCCCGCCATATATATATCCTAGCCAGGAAAGCTCAGGTTTTTTGTTTGTTTGTTTGTTTGTTTGTTTTCGAGACAGGGTTTCTCTGTGCAGCCTTGGCTGTCCTGGAACTCACTCTGTAGACCAGGTTGGCCTCGAACTCAGAAATCTGCCTGTCTCTGCCGCCCAAGTGCTGGGATTAAAGGCATGTCTCACCACTGCCTGTCAAAACTCAGTATTCTCAATAAAGATTCCTTAAAACTCGGTGGAGCACCTCTCCCGCATTGGTGAAACCTCGGCTTTGAACTCAGCACTGGGAAAAAATAAGTTGTCAAAGCCAAAACTGTGCTTACTTATACAAATCCCGGCGGCAGTAGGAACAGGAAGTCAGCAAGAGTCCCTTTAAAGTTCGTCCCCTGTGCTGTCTAGCCATGTTCCCCTTCCTGGTCCTCCTGCAAGAGGTCAGTCTTTCGAGCATCCCACTGTGTCTGCGTTGCTGATGATTTCTGGCTACAGTTTGACTGCTAAGTGTTCTTTACGTCGTCTTCATAGATCTGGCTCTTTGCAAAGAAATTTTCATTTAATTTGTGATATCTCAGAGACCATATCAAATATTGAAAACTAGGTTTCCAGCATCAAAGACTTACTCCTTTATGCAACTACATGTGATAAATATTTCTTAAATAGTTTTTTTTGCTACCTTTGGCTGTATGCCTAACTGGTATTGCAGTGAAATCAAAAACAGGAAAATGATTCATTTAGTTGGAAAACCTGCATATTTTTATATTATTTATGCTGAGGTACTCTGACAGATCTCTGTTTTTCATTTTCTGGCAATCGCTGCTCCTTTAAATTGCTATTTTAAAAATCATGTTTCTATTACTTTCAGGCTCCTTTTTTAAGTAGAGTTATTCTGAAAGGAGGAAAAAGGACAGAGACCAGTTTTGATCTGCGTTTTACTAGCATTAAGATTCATTGACTCAGTTTTAAGAATCACAAAATGTGGGGGTGGGAGCAATGGCTCAGTGGTTAGGAGCCATACTGCTCTTGTAGAGCGGCCAAGTTTGGTTTGCAGCTCTCACATTGGATGCAGCTCCTGGGAACCCAGTGTTCTCTTCTGTCACCCATGGACTCCTGTGTTCATGTTTGCATATCCCACAAGCATGCATGTGTGTAAAACTGGGACCATAAAATATTTACTTGCAGAGGGTTGAGAATCCTTTCAGACTTTACTCTGGCAACAAATTTCCTCTGTGTTGACCATGACTTACATATGTCAGAGTATCCTAGGTGAAGTCAACATGTGTGTGTGTGTATGTGGGTGTGTGTGTGTATGTGGTTGTATGTGTATGTGTGTAGAGATTAGTTTGACAGTCCAATGGGAGATGAAGGAGGGCAAAATAGGAGAACTGGAGTGAAAAGACTAAAATTCTTTATATGATTATATGAAACTGCCAATGAAATTTGTAAATCCTGGCAAGAATGCATGCACTAGGAAACCCGGTATTGGCAAGGTATCCTCAGACAAGACTAAGGCTTTCTAGAGATGCAGTATGGCCAAAGCAATGGACCGAGGACTCAGTGAAAGAAAAATTGAGGAAAATGTTTAATGTCAATCTCTGACCTATACATACACACACACACACACACACACACACACACACACACACACACACACCCTCCCCCATATATGCAACTACACACTTGCATATACTCCTCCATGCATCTACAGAAAGTTAATCATTTAGTTGGACATAACAAGTATCATTTCATGTAAATAACATTTTTTCTGATTTACAAAAGAAAATAACTGTTAGTAAATCACCAATATGATAGAAGTAGGAAAAATTTCATTTTATAATCATATAATCCTTTTAATGTTTTCTGACAACTTCATCCATTTCTTCAATGTATCTTGGACATTTCTGCCCCTGGCAATGTGATTCTTTTAGTTAAATGTGTTATGTATGAATGCAATTTAAGGAAAGAAGAGACTTTATTTATAGGACAGTAGTAAGTATTTTTAAAAATGCTATGGAGTGTGACCTCAAGAAGGTTGAATTTTAGAATGTCTGAGATCCATCTAGGAGAGGTCAGACTCCAGATTTGCAGTGAATATGGTTTCTCCTATTTCTCTGTGTTGGGTCAGTCGTTTCAATCAGGAGCCTCCAGTTCTCTCAGGAGGTTAGTGACTTGTGGCACTGCACATTTTTATTGTCTTTCATCTGATTGTTATTATTTCAGAAATAAGCCAACCTCTGACCATCATCAACTTCTAAAGATTGTGCTTTACACTTTTGATCTGTAGAAATCATGTTGTCATGGTGGTAAATTGTGTATCTCTGTGTTAGGAAAAGTAGATAAAACTGGATGCTAAAAACACAACAGATTCATTCAATCTTTTGAAGTGAAACATTCTCAGCCCAGGTCTTCCAGATTCTTCCCTGATACAATCAGCAAGTTTATAATTTTTACTAATTTTCATTAACACATTTGTTGTACCGATCATTCACTCATTGAGGAAGATAGGAATTAAAAACTAAAATTTGGTGGGAAGGAGGGATTTCTTAGTGGATAGGAATATTTGCTGTTCTTGCAGAGGAGCAGAGTTTAGCTCAGAGAAACTGTTTGGTGGGTCAAAACTATCTGTAATTTCATCTGTAGTTTCATGGGATTCAGTGTCATCTTCTGGCTTACACAGAAACCAGGAGCAGGCATGACTATGATACACAGACATATATCAGGCAAAATACTAAAACACATGGGAAAAGGTTTCAAGGACTAAAACTGTGAGACAAGGACCACATCAACCATACTTTGGAACATAGTTTCTGAGAAGTACATTTCTGTGTAGTAAAAAACCAAAAATTCTCAGAGTTGAGGATGGGAATACAGAACGGTAACCATCACTACTCAAGAGGATTAGGAAGGAGCGCCATGAGTTGTAAGTCACTCTGGGTAGCTCTATGAAACATCTACCTCAACAAATAAATATATTTGAAAATGATATTTTTCTATGTATCTCTTAAAATATACTAGGAGTATACTTTCAAACATGGACACTTCAAAATGTTTAGGAGAATAAACCCTATAACCACCTTCTTCAAAATGAAACAATCTTAAGGAACAATGCAATAGAGAGGTAATAAAAGATGGGTCAGAGGAATAGGGGCTATACCCCATGTGTAACGAATACACGGATGAAAAAATTTTTTGGTAACACAATCATTCTAATGACTATATACAATGGAACACTCTTAAAAAGAAAATGCACTTCGATACATATGACCTCTAAAAGATAACAAAAGTAACAATGAACGCAAGAAAAATTGCAAAGATAGTTCAACAACTAAAAACACTTGCTGCTTGTAAACACTGGAGTTTATTGTCTAGAATCCCGGTTGTGTGACTCACTGTTGTCTGTAAGCCCAATGACAGGGAATGTGACACCCTCTTCTAGCCTCCACAGGAAATACAGCCATGTGTACCTACCCACATACACAGACACACACTTACTGTCATTAAGCATATAATAAATCTTAAAGCATAAAATAAACACATATTTCACTACTTTTTCCAATGTCCTTGGTATTATTATCTAAGTGGAATTTTCTGATGGACTTAATACTCAATGATATCTCACCAAATATAAACATAATAGTACTATTTAAAAACCTGGACATTGAAGCTTATGTTGGGGCACTTACTGCCATCCATGCAGAAATTGGAAAACAAGCTGTCAGTCTCACTTCACAGGTTAGAAGTCCGGATAGAACTCTTGCATTTGTCACAGGTCTTCAACAAGCACTAACATGGTGGCATCTGGAGAATGACTTCCATTCAGGTTTCCCGCATGAGTGAATCTAAAATACTGAGGGCTGGAGAGATTGCCCAGTGATAAAAAGTATTTACTGTTCTTGCAGAAGACTTGAGTTCAGATCATAGAACTTACATGAGGTAGCTCACCTGCCATAGCTACATCCCGAAGGAATCTGAAGTCCTCTGCTGGCCTCTACAGGCACTGTTCTAACATAAACCTACACCTACATACACTTACACCTATACGTACACCTACCGATGCACCTGCACCTATACTGACACTTACACTTAGAAACAGGACATGAATGTCTGAACCATTTCTCTTTTTTTATTGAAAATAGATTCTTTTCTCACACAATATATTGTGATGACAGTTCCCCCCCTCAATTCTCCTCCTCTCCACATACACTCCCTTTTGGTCTCTCATTTAAAAAGAACAAGCTTTAAGAGAAAACACCCAGACAGACAAATAAAATATATGATGAAGCAAAACTTTCATATTGAAGTTGGATATGGCAATCCAACAGGAGGAAGAGTCCCAAGAGCGGGCAAGACAGGCAGAGACCCACTTGCTCTCTTAGTCAGGAATCCCATAATCCTACTAAGCTAATAGCTATAATATATACCTAGAAGGGCTGACCCTGTATGCTCTATGCTTGCCATTTTCATGTCTGTGAGCCCATGTGTCCCTTGCTTAGTTGACTCAGAGGGCCTTTTTCTGCTAGTGTCTACGATTCCCTCTGGCTCTTATAATGTTTCCTCCTCCTCTTTCAGAGGGTTCCATGAGCTCAGTGTTGGGGGTGGGGGAGGTTAATGGAGATGTACTCTTTAGATTCTCTCTTTCCACATAATATCAACTGAGGTTCTCTGCATCTCCTCAGATCTGCTGCCTGAGCAAACTCTCTTGATGATGACTGGCTAAGACACTGATCTATAAGTATAGTTGAATATCATTAGGAATCATTTTATTGATGTTTTCTTTTGACCGGTAGTGTTCGGTTTTACCCTAGGTCTCTGGGCTGTTTATCTATGGTGCTTGGTTAGCCAAGCAATGGGAGGTATGAGTTTCTTCTCATGAAGTAGTTCTTAGTTCAAATAAAATATTGGTTGTCTACTCTCACACATTTTTTACCATTACTCTATCATAATTTGTAGGCAGGAGATATTATAGGTCAAGGTTTTGTGGCTGAGTTGGTGTCCATTTTTCTCTTTCAATAGCCTGCAAACTATATAGTTTGTGGATTGTAGCTTGCTTATCAATTACTTTATTGATAATATCTACTTATAAGTGAATACATACCAAATTTGCCTTTCTGGGTCTCATTCACCTTAGGATAATTTTTTTCTAATTCCATCTGTTTGCTTGCGAATTTCATGATATCCTTTTTAACAGCTGAGTAATACTCCATTGTATGAATGTACCTTATTCCTTCTTCAGTTGAGGAACAACTAGGTTGTTCCCAGTTTCTGGCTGGAAGGAGATTGGGAGTGGATGGCTGTGGGATACACAATGTGGGCAGGGCTGGAGGGAGGCTGTAGCTGCTCATCTGTTGCTAGGATGGGGGTAGATTGAGGGAATGGGTCTAGGTCTCAGAGAGAATGGAGGTCTACTTTGAAATAAAATTTTCAAAAATTATTTTAAAAACACTGACCAGAAGAAATTCCTACAAGTTTTGCCTCCCAAGGAACACAAAGATTAAATTCAACCTAAATATGACCTCACCAAATCAGGCACAAAAGCAAACATAAAACAGAAATTTGTTCTGACTAATTAAACAAACTTGTGGAAATCTCCTGGAACTTTTAGAACCATTGCCATTGAAATAAAAATCCTGAAAGTTCTTAGCCCTCAATCAAAACAGAAGAGAAATATGTCGACAAAATGCTTGTAAGGACACAGAAAATATGTGAGTTTGTATATATCCCTCATGGGAATTTTGAATGATCTTAATGCCAAGCCAGTCTGGAGGTCCAGACTGGTTCTCCAACATTGAGGAGGGAAAACAATCATGAGTTCAAGTCCAGCGTGGGCACAGAATATGACCCTGTCTGAGCAGGGTGAGAAATTTTGGTTTTAATTTGATCAATGTTGCTTTGACTTGTAGATAGATAGATAGATGGATATATAGACAAACAGACAGATAGATGAATAGATAGATGGATGGATATACAGACAGACAGACAGACAGACAGACAGACAGACAGACAGACAGACAGACAGACAGATAGATAGATAGATAGATAGATAGATATTTTCAACATGGGGCAGCCTGATTTTTACATAGAAAGGTACATGTGGTGAAGACCATGGCAAAGAGTACTCTTTCCAGGTTTTGGGATCAGAGTCCTCCCTCAGCAGATTGATAGATTCCACTCAACACTCTCTCAGAGGTGGCTTTAATATGGAATGGCTTTGGAATTAGCGTCTGGAATAATCTGATCAGACAGATGGGATGTCAGAGTGATTTTATTTTCTTCCCAATTATTTTCAAGATTTCTTATGGGAAGAATATTTTTATTTAAAATGAGGAAATTGAGCGAGGTGGATTTGTACACGTGGAGCACCCGTCTGGGGAAAGGAAGCCGCTGAGCAGTGACTTGGAGAGAAGCCTGAGCCACATATGGAGGTCCTGTTTCCGACGAAACCAGGAGCAAAATAAAGCAGTGCAGCCACTGAAGAAAAACTTTCATTATCTTCTAGTGAAATTGAAAACACAATTACTATTTGACCAAGCTATCAACAATATTGGAAATCTATCCAAGATAAAATTCACAAAATCCCGTATGCAGTCACAGATGGCAAATTCACTGGCTGCAACTCAAATATTCCACAGAGCATAAATGACTGACCAGGTTCTATTACATCTACATGATGGAATAATACTTGGCAATAAAAAGAAAGATGTGTTATAAAATCTGTATGATACTTGGTCATACAGGTCATGTTCACACGAAATGATAAGCTACCTTCAGCAGAGTTCACCCACTCCTTCTTGCCTTCCTTTTCTTGACCTCTTTCTTCCATCTAGACTTACAGTTTTCTGGATAGTTCTACTTTTATATCGTTTGTATTTATGGGACTCTCTGTATCTTTTTTTAATTATATTATTTTGTTATTTATTTACATGCCAATGTTGCCGACCTTCCTGATCCCCTCTCTCAGAGTTCTTTACCTCATCCTCCCTTGCTTGTGCTCTGAGAGAGTGCTCCCCCACCTCACCTTCCCCAGCATATCCCTACCCTGGGCTATCCTTCCCCAGCATATCCCTACCCTGGGCTATCCTTCCCCAGCATATCCCTACCCTGGGCTATCCACAAGTTAGAGAAAACTTATATATCTTTTTGAGACTCACTCAACTCAATGTGACAAACTCAGGTATACCATTTTTTTTTTGCATAAAACAATTTCATTCTGATGTCTGAAAAAATCCCCAGCATGTATATGTGCCATATTTTTTTTATCCATCTTCTGCTGATGGACACTTATGATTGCTAGTTCTACATCTTACAAGGCTTTAATATCTAGAATGAATACAGAATTCAAAAGCTAGATTAAAAAGCCAAACAACACATGCAAGAAACAGGTTAGTGAAGTAAGCAGAGAATTCTCAAAATATAAAGTACAAATAGTTAATAAACTAGAGAAGAACAGCGTACTAATTTAAACAAACACCTAGATGGATTTAAAAGGCAATTACTTACAAGAAACCAATCTAAGTAATTACTTATTATGAAACCAATAATAAAAGTTGTTGTAGTTTCAATTGTATATGAGGTAGTTGCAATTATATAATATTTTAGGAAAAAAACAATTAAAAATATAGAGACAGGGAGCAAAGGGTGGAAATCATGGAGGGATTGATTGGGAAGGAATATTCTTTCTGTTGATGCAGTACTCTGGTTTCTTGGTTGAGAAGACAGTAGGATCTATCAACATTTCATGACATTACATACATATGAACATTCATGCACATGAACAGACATGGATTCCTTTAAAAATGACAAGATCTTAAGAGTGTTAGTAGTCTACTTAGCAGTATACAAATACCTGTTTTTCGGAATCTGCTCTGAGATTATACCAATATAAGATGATACTACTGTAGGAAACCTATGAGCATTTCATGAGATCATGTGCACTTTGATGGTAACTTTCCTTGGATTTAAAGCTATGTCAAAATATCATTCAATGTAAAAAATAAGACATGCCAGTGTGGACAGAGCAAATCTTACAGGCTCAACCCCTAGATAAAGAACTTTAGGCAACTAACAACCACAACCGAAAGGGAAACTCGGTCTTTCCCATGAGACAGGCCCATAATTAATTATTCAGTACAAAATATTAGCAATGAAAATATAGATGCACACACCACACTAGACAGACACATAGGTTGATGTATACATTTAGTGGTGTGTGTGTGTTCACCAATTTGAGAGGAAGTGGGAAAGTGGAGGGGCATGGGAGAGTTTGGAGGAAGAAAAAGGAAAGGAGGAAGTGATGTAATTGTATTTTAATTTAATATTTTAAATTAGAAATGTTAGAAAAATCTGCAATTTAAAATTAGGAATTATCATAATGAGATTCAGACATACTTTCTTTTTCATTTTTCTTTTCTCTTCTTTCTTTCCTTCTTTCTTTCTTTCCTCCTTTCTTTCTTTCTTTCTTTCTTTCTTTCTCTTTTCTTTTTTTTTTTTTGAGACAGGGTTTCTCTGTGTAGCCCTGGCTGTCCTGGAACTCACTCTGTAGACCAGGCTGACCTCAAACTCAGAAATCTGCCTGTCTCTACCTCCCAAGTGCTGGGATTAAAGGTGCGTGCCACCACTTCCTGGCCAGACGTACTTTCTTTAAGTGAAATAAAATCAGCCTCCAAGACAGTGAATACAAACTGAAAAGACTATAGTAGTCTTAAAGAAAGAAAGATAACTGAAATAAGTCATATAAAATATCTGGGTGATAAATGGAAATGGTCTGAGATAAGTTAAGCTGATGTCTCAGAGAAACATATAGGTAATAGAAAAAGATATTACCACAAACAATAAGCTAGAATCATAGATGGTGGATACCTGTATTCCCAGCATTTGGGAGGAGGAAAAAGGAGGATCTGGAATTTGAGTTTGAAGATGATTTTGAGATCAACATGAGCTATACAAGCTCTGGTATAAAAAGCTGAAATAATGATGAAAAAATAATATGCGGTCAGAAAATATGGCTCAGGGAGCAAAGATGTATGCTGCCAAAGCTGACAGCTACCAGGATTACATGATAGGTGAAGGGAACTGACTCCCACAAATAGTCCTCTGATCTCTACAAGTGTAGAGATATTACCATTATTAATAAATATAATTAAAAATTAAAGACCAATTAAAATTATGTGATTTCCCTAAAATAGTGAAAAAAAATGAATGCTTAAATGCAAATGGTAAAAGGATGGTCCCGTGTAAGCATGTAGAAATGCACTTATATACCAAATATAGATATACACACATTATAGAAAACATAGTCACCTCTTGAAACAAGCCTATGCCTGTGTTTTTGTCTAAGTATTCCCTGAAAGTCAATACATGAACCATCGTTTTAGCCTGAGAATGAGAAGATCGCTTGGTTTCATTTATGTTACTGTCATAAAATATCCTGCTGAGAATCAACTTAAGGGAAAAATGGTATCATTGAGTTCACAGTTCTATGTTAAAGTCCTTCATTGTGGTGAGGGCAAGGCAATGTACTTGAAGCAATGAGTCATTTCCACAGTCAACCGCAGAGAAAAATGAACTTATGCGTGCCTGCTTTGTTCATCCTCTTCTCTATGCGTATCAAGCCCAGAAAATGATGCCACCCAATTGGCTGGGTTTTTCTACTGCATCACAAGCCAATTCTTCAGAGACCTGTTCACAGGCCCACCTCGTCCAGATAATTCCTCTCCGAGACTCCCTTCTTAAGTAACTTTGGATTATGTTCAGTTGACTATGAAAAACATTCATCGTAACAGGCAAGTGAGAAGCCAAAAGAATATCCTTGTTAGTGTACTTAGAGATAGGAGCAAGAAGCAAATCAATTCAGAATTATCACCCGAGAAAAATGACATAGAAACAAAGACACTTGCAAGAAGACAAAAGACATTTCAACAAAAAAGAGTTGCACTAAAGAAATTTCTAAAGGCTATTTTCCTCAAAGTAAATAGATTTCAAAAGGGTTGATAATTGCATAAGAATGGAGAGCAGAAAGATTAGCTAGCATGCAAGTAAATATAATAAATATTATCTTTAAAAATAAATGACTCCAAAAATGATAATCTTTGTATGATGTTTAATAACCCTTCCCCACGTTGCTCATGCAAGCAACTTTAAACTCAAGTTTTTGGGAAGATTCAAAGGAGTGAGAGGAAGAGGGGTTATAAATGATCATAATGTATGTATGTATATATATGTGTATATATTAATTAAACTGTAAATGGACAAATAAGAATAAAATCAAAGGAAGATAAAACCTGTAGATACTTGCTGATTAATACTTCTTGTATGGTGAACACTAGCATATCTAAATATTTTTCAAGTTCTCTGAATTTGAGCATTTGTGTCTCTGAAGCTAGAGAAAAAATACCATTCTGATTAACAGTAGAATAGGCAAAGTTGAAGGACAAATCCCTGCTATACTAGTTTACTCAAACCACAGTAACAAAACAGCTGAGTCAGCACTGGAGAAACCATAGGAGAGTAGTTTTCTTTGGTTCTAGAGTCAAGTCATCTGAGAACTGGGAATGAGCCTGGTGATGCTCTCCCAGGAGCTCTCTGTGTGCCTTAGAAGGCTGCCTGATTGGATGTATCTCCCTGTGTGCTCCTAAGGACTCAGTGCACAGATGCTGAAAGAAAATAAACAAGCACCTAAAATCTGGGTCTCTTCTTACTAGAGCATTAAGCAGGACCCAACCCTCATGACCTCAATAACACTAGCTACGTCCCAAGAACCCAGCTCCATTTATTTACCCATGTCATTGGAGGCCAGCTATTTAACATATGAACGTTGACTGATCAAACACAGATAGCCTACCTGCAACACCTACTGAAGGAATCAAAATAAATATGAAATGCTTTTCATCCTAAAAGGCTACAATGCAATTCAAGACACCAGGAAGCCAGTAATGTGGAGATACAGTTCATGGGATAAGATCCCCTTGTTTGCCCTACTAGAGAATTCAGATTTGGTTCTCAGGAGTTGGCTCTTAATGGCTTATAATTCCAGGTTCAGGGGGAGCTGATATAACTGTTTGGCCTCTGGGGGCATCCATGCACATGTGACATATGCACACACAGACACCCATCCCCAAACACATATTTAATAAAGATACATGTCAACCTTTAAAAAAAAAAGACAGTAATTTCTTAGGATGGTGTTGGAGACCCAGGCTGAAGAGTGGACTGAAAGTGAAGAAAGAGTCATGTGATTGTGCAGAACTGATCACCAGCGTGTGATGAGGGACTTGAGGGTTTTTTTTCTGATATCATTAAGTGCAACCATCATCACATACAAAGCAGCCTGAGGAACATAAATGTGCTCCTTATACTTCTGCATGGCAGAAAGCCCGCTGAGTCAGTGCGGGCTGCGGCTAAGCGATCAACAGTCCCATGTTCTTTTCTAAAGGCTCAGTGGCAAACTTCATTTCCTGCTCATCAGGGTTTGGGAAGTAATTTGGTTCCTTACAGGTGTAGTTTTAATTCCCATTGTCTCCTTGTCTGCAAACTAACATACTCCCCCTCTTCTGTAAGGCTGCCCCATCAGATAATACCAAGGTCCCCCTTTTCTAGTAGGCAAGCCAGTAGCTTTACTTCTTTTCAGTTATATATTGTTCAAGATCACCGTCAAGATATGGTGCCTCTCACAGTGGGTAGGCCTTCCCATCTATGGAGATTAGTTTTAATTGTCAACTTCATCCATCCTAGACTCATTAGGTTAGGTTGGCCTGTGGGCATGTCTTTGGGGGACTGTCTTAAGCTAAGCCATATGGAAAGACCCAGTCTACACTGCTGAATGTTGTTTCCTAGGCAGGGGCTTCTGAACAGCCTACCAGAGGAGAGAGGAAGCTGACAGGAGCAAGCAAGCAAGCTGTATGCATGCATTGGTTTCTCTCTGCTCATGACTGAATGTGACTGCCAGCTTCTAGCTCCTGTCTCTGTAACTTCCTTTACAGTGATGGACTGTAACCTACAATTGCAAGTTAAAATAAGTCTGTTCTCCCCTAAGTTACTTTTTGTCCAGATATTTTATCAGAGCAACAGAAATGAAAGCAAGACACTAGCTCAATTCCTGCAGGCAAGAGAAATCCCACAGGCATGCCTGAGGGCTAAACAATCTCTTGGATGTATGCTTGGAGGTTTGTCTCTTTTCTGACACCACATTCGGTTGAGCTGGTAATTAACACTAATGTAAAGGACAAAAAAATATTTTAAGCTTATGTGAAGTTTGCCAAAGGAAAGAACACCAAAACTTACAAGATTGTGATATATGTTAAATTTATATAAAATCTCAAAATATTCTATATTTTAATGATCAAATAAATTTCCCTCTGTCAACCCACTTTCCTAATAATGTAGGGGATTGGAGTGAAAGATCATATTATAGGACCTGAGTACCATAAGAGATCATCTGGAAAATTTAAATGCATTCCTGAGGAAGTCAAGATCTTCTAACAATTTTTGTTTTTGCAAAAAGAGTAAGACATACATTAAGGAGATGGGGGAGATGTCTCAGTTAATAAAGGACTTGCTTTACAAGCCAACAGACTTGGCTTTGATTCCCATGAACCCACATTTCAAAGATTGGGGCATGGTGCCCTGCACCTGTAATATCAGACATGGGAAGGTAGGGACAGTTGGATTCCTTTAGCTTGCTGGCCTGCAAGTATAGATGCGTTTCAGGTTCAAGGGAGAGACTCTGTATCAAAAACAGGAGGTTGAAAATGACTGAGAGAAATACCCAACATTAACCTCTCCTCACTGTACACACATTCATGCACATGCATAATACACAAAGTCTTCCACATTTACACACACACACACACACAAAGTCTTCCACATTTACACGTGTGTGTGTGTGTGTGTGGCACAGTCACATAGTCACACGTTAAGACCAATACTGTTTGCCACTGAAAGTAAATCTAGAGGAGACTATAGTAAAAACTGAATTTGAATGTGTAACAAAATTAAATAAAAGACAGCAACACCTAAGGAGACAGAACAATGTGGCAGAATAAGCCAATGGATTAGAATTCGAAAATTAGCTTGGGTCAGCAGTTCTATAGACACGTGTTACTGTTAGGCATTTAGAAACTCTGAGAGAGCTGGTGGCTACACACTTGGCATCTTGAAATCAACTCTTCTGAGAGTATTGGCCAGGAGAGTCCCCAAATGTTTTCTTTGTCTTTCCCAAGTAGAATCCCATGATTACAGTGTTACATGGACAGTGAGACACAGCAGTCTGTAAAAGGGGAAGTGACTATCCTGGTTGCTCAGAGAACTTCAAAATGAACAAGATCACCGTACATCTCATTATTCCCCGAGGTATCACATAGTCTGGATTCTGATAATCAAATAAATTCCATTCTCTTAAGCCAGATCAGTGGCAAGGTGGTAGCTATGGATAGCATTAGAAATCATTGAAGAAGTAGATTTCATTTCAATTTAAAGACATTTTTAAATTGAAATAGAATCACATCACTTTGTTTCCATTTCTGCCCTCTAGTCTCTCCACGTTACCCTCTTTCAAACCTCTTATGTAAATCCTAAACTTGATAGTCTCTTTATCTTTGATTATATTTGTTAGTGTGTGTGTGTGTGTGTGTGTGTGTGTGTGTGTGAGCATGTATATGCCTGCAGGTAAGTATAGTTCACACCTTTCATCAAAGAAGCTTCTCTTTATATTTTGGAAATTTAAATAAAGAATTAGGACGGGAGGTGAACATAAGACCCTGGCTGAACTTTGTTTGAAAGCTTTTATAACCAAAAACAGATAACATGGCTGCTATTGAGAGGCAAGCTGAATTCAAGCTTTCTATCAGTAACTCTCTGTTCAGGAGCCCACACATGTTCTCAACACTGGCATCTGACTGATTTTCATCGTCACAAACAGAAATATTGAGTAACTACTAAAAGAAAGCACGTTTCTCATATTCAGAAATGCCTGTACTCATGTGCACACACATTCTCAGCAAGAGGACCCATGCAGATTATCAGCTACATTTGTTTGTAGACACTTTTACACATGAGGAGTCTTACAGTCCACCTCCCTGCCACCCCGTCACTGCCCCTACCTCTCCCAAGTCTCTCTCCCACAGTCATGTCTGCTCATCTTATCTTGTGGCTCACTGAGATGAACCATGTCTCTCTGTGACCAGGAATTTGGCACTATCTGTTGGAAATCTGCAGGCTCTGCAGTGGGGATACATCTAAAGATACTGCCTTCCCCTTTCCCAGAGTCTAGCAGAAGTCAATAGTTCAGAGATAAAGGGAAGACTCCTGTGGTGTGCCCTTCTCTTTGACCGCTTTGTTGATAGAGCTGTTATTGTCTACATCCACCCCAGGTAATTCATATTGTCCTAAGAGATAGAAGAAGGATATTCTTAGACATTCTGGTACACTGGAGAATGAGGTTCTGGATCTTGAACCACAGGAGATGGCACATTCAGCCACTGAAACTTTACCCAATCTCACTGTCTACAGTGCTGGACCATTTCAGCCCTCCTCAGGTAAATCCTCCTCCAATGTGCAGAGTAGGATGGTCCTAAAATGCACCAGCTATACATTGCAGCAGGATCTTCTAAGTTGTCTAGCCTGACTCAGGGTCTCTTGTCTTCCTGACTACCTGCCTTGGCAAGCAGTTGGAGTTCCCTGAGTATGTGCTTTGATTTACCACCATTCTTTGCTAGCATCTGCCTTTCAGATTAAAAAAAAATATGAGAGAGTGAGAGATACAGAGAGAGACAGAGACTGAGAGAGACAAAGAGATACAAAGACAGAAACAGACACAAGACACAGAGGGACAGAGACTGAGAGAGAGCCAGAGAGAGAGAGAGAGAGAGAAAGAGAGAGAGAGAGAGAGAGAGAGAGAGAGAGAGAGAGAGAGAGAGAGAGAGAGAGAGAGAGAGAGAGAGAGAGAGAAAGCTTCAGGTGTCATAGGCAGCTGTGAGAAACCTGGCATGAATGTTTGAAACAGAAACTGAAATCCAAGTCACTGGAAGAGTAGTACAAATTCTAGATGTCTCCATATCTCCATGTCTCAAACTCCCATAAGTAGCTTTTCACTAACAGAGCTTTCATGCTGTGTTCCTCCCCACTTCACATGGCTCCCAGCAGTGGAAAAATAAGACATTCATATTGCACACACACACACACACACACACACACACAGAGAGAGAGAGAGAGAGAGAGAGAGAGAGAGAGAGAGAGAGAGAGAGAGAGAGAGAAACAGACACAAAGACAGACTTAAACATTTTAAAAGTTTGATAAATTCACTGTCTATCTGTTCTTTGGCTTTTTTTGTGGCAAGACTTGCAATTACAATTTTGATGTTATTCCTTGTAATGTCTTTGCCTAAGCTTCTTCATATCTTCTAGTTTAATTTTAATAGGGCACATGTGTATAGAAGCCCAGACACTTCTTCTAATATTTTCAGCTTTTAGAGTATAATTTCCTACAAAGATATTCTGAATTTCAAGAAAACCTGCTGTAATAATAACCTTTACCTCTCTAACTGAGTATCTACTCAAATACATATTGTTTGAAAATAATGATATATAAATCCTGTGTGCTCCTTTAAACAATAAAATGTTGTTTTTAAAATTTCAATATGTTGTAGTTGATTTACTTGAGAAATGGCAAAAGGTTTTTTAGGATGGGGATCTTTGTATATGCTAAGAATAGTCACACAACATATCCACATAGGGATATATTGGGGGAAGGAGTGATTTGCACAGTTTTGTTAACAAAGCGACCTAAATGTAAAATGAAAATAATTCACCGTAACATAAACTCTTGCCACACGTGCCTTGTCATTGGCTTGGTGACACTCTAAGCGCTCACATGCATGTGTGTCTGGGAAGGGAGCAGCACTATATACCAAGTGAAATCTTGCAGAGCTCTGCTCTCAGTCCTGAGTCACCCCTCCCCTGCAGGGTGCTTCCACAATGTAGATCCTGCTGAAGATGCTCTCGCACCATTGCTGTCATTCTCAGGTCACTTGCATACATGAGTAATCGGGATTTCCAGGAACTACTCACATATTCAAAACTCCTGGAAAAGAAAAACAAAATGATACAGAATTTGGCCACATCTCCTCAAAGCTTTTAGCCGGAAATGTATGTTTATAAAATCAAGTGTGACCACAATAGGAAAGATGTAGTGACAGGTATTCTGAGGGGCTTTGGTTTTTCTTCATTTTAAGATTTTTATATATTTTTTATTTTTGAGATTAAAACATAATTGCACTTCTCTCTTCCCTTTCCTCTCCCACCACACCCTCCTCTATACCTCTCTCTGCTCACCTTCAAACTTGTGGTCTCTTTTGTCATCAATTGTTATTGCATACCTGTGTGTGTGTGTGTGTGTGTGTGTGTGTGTGTGTGTGTGTATACATACACACACATTTCCAGATATAACTTGCTCTGTCTGTATGTTATTGCTTGTATGTATGTTTTCAGGGTTCACCATTTGGCAGTGTGCTATCAACTGGTGTTCTGTTCCCTAGGTGGTCTTTTCTACTTCCACCTTCCTCACTTGCCTCTAATTCTTCATGTATCATGAGAGCTTCTGAGTTTTCCCCCATAGAGTTTGGCACCCCCCGTTGGTGCCCTTCTTGTTTATGATACATTTGGGCAGTCATATCATTCATTTATTTATTAATTTTACATCCCAACATCAGTGTTCCTTCACACACGTCCTCTCCCCATTCTCTCCTCCTCCTCTACTCCTCTGAGAAGGGAGAGACCTACCCCTTATCCTGGAGCATCAAGTTACAGCAGGACTGGGCGTGTCCTCTCTCACTGATGCCAGACAAGGTGATTCAGTTATGGGAACAAGATCTAGAGGCAGACAACAGACTCAGGGATAGCCCCTGCTCTAATGGCTGTGAGACCCACATGAAAACTGAGCTCCACATTGACTACACATGTGTGAGGAGCCTGTGTCCTCTCTGGTTGGTGTTTCAGTTTCTGAACCTTAGAGGCAGGACATATTTTGCATAGAAGCTTTTATGGGTGGGTTGCTGTCTTTATCCCTCTGCTGGAAGTCCTGTGTAGCATCAGGAAGTGGCTACTTTTTAAGCAATACACACACACACACACACACACACACACACACACACACACACACGCCTACATATATACATACATACATACATAGGCTTGCCTGACTTAAGTCCAGACACAGATCCAAATACCTTTGCTTATAAACACTCATATCCTACTTAGTGTATGGAAAATATCCCCTAAACGTAGTGCTATTTAAAATAGTGTGTGTTCTATTTGTATGTTTTAGTTATGTATAATAATACATTCCATGGACATGTTCATTCATGCATAATGTTATTATTGTATTCTCATCCACTGCACTCTCCTGTCCACTTTCTGTCCTCACTGATCGCTTTCCCTTCCCAGTTAATGCTCTTCCCCTTACAATCCACTGTTAGCTGCATAGGATCAGGTCCTTAGCCTTCCTAATAATATTTGATTAGTATTCTCATGACAATATTACAGTATTGAGTCTATGAAATTGTGGATTTTTTCAGGACTTTGAGTTACTCTTTTAAACTCATATTGTCTACTAATAATTTAATTGAAACATATGAATGAAATTTTAGCTAAAATTGGTAGGTAGTATGGCATTTCTTTTGTATAGTGCTGCTAAAAAGAATCTGTTGATACAAATCGAATCAATGCTATCAATGTACAAGAAACTGACTAACAAAGACACAGGGACCGATATCTTTGCTTTTTTGTGTGTGTGTACGTTTGAAGTCATAGACTATTGTGTCCTATCAATTATATCTCAAAAGCATTTAAAGAATGAATTTACACAGCAGGTTCTTTATATATCCCATCATGGTAAACCATTAGAATTTTTTCCCCACTCATTTCCTCCCAAAAGAGCTGTTCCAATTTCGTTTATATTTCCGTGACAAATATACGGACCAAAAAGCCGCACATAGAAAGAAAAGTTCCATTTAGCTTCTGATTCAGTCCATCATTCAAGGAAAGTCAAGGCAGGAGCTGAATGCATCACATCCAGGTCGAGAACAGAAAGAGGAAAGCACCGAGCGGCCTGCTCACTAGCACCGAGCGGCCTGCTCACTAGGACTGAACTAGCTCACCTCATGCTTGTATAGTTCAGGGCTCTTGCTTAGGCCCTGAAGCTTAGTGCCGTTCACACTGCACTGGATCCATTACCATTCATTATAACCCCCTACAGACCTGGCCACAGGCTACGTTGAGCTAAGCCATCTCGCGGAGACTGTCTTCCTGATCGATTCTAGTTTGTAGCACGTTGACAATATAAAATAACCAGCACCTTCACTAAGTATAATTGAGGTTTAAATTAATATCCTTGATTTTGGGTCGTAAAACTAGAGGCAAAACGAATATTCCCATCTGTTTCTTTGTATTTCTAAAACTCACATTTCCATATAAAATAAAATAGACCTGTGACCAGAATTTAGGAACTGATAATAAGGAACTTAATAAGGCAAGCCAGTAAGGAACATCCCTCCATGGCCTCTGCATCAGCTCCTGCTTCCTGACCTGCTTGAGTTCCAGTCCTGACTTCCTTTGGTGATGAACAGCCATGTGGAAGTAAGCCAAATAAACCCTTTCCTCCCCAACTTGCTTCTTGGTCATGATGTTGTGCAGGAATAGAAACCCTGACTTATTAAGTTCCCAAGGGTGGGGCCACAAATACCTTGATCTAAAATAGCCTGAAATTTATATGTGCAGGCCACCCAAAGTCCCATTTGTGACTTTTGTAGATACACTCAACTACTATTTGTTGGTTGTTTTTCAGATATTCCTCTATCAGTAACAAACAAAAACTGAACTCAAGTAGGACATAAACACCAGCCAGTATCCTAAAGTCTGAGGAAGATCAATGTTCCTGTGCATTAATTCAGCACATGCCTGAGACAGGAATGATTGCTCAGCTGTTTAGAATACTTGCTTCTCTCATAGAAGGCCTGAGTTCTGTTCCCATTATCCACACAAGGCAGCTCGCAAACACACACAGCCCTAGCATCCAAGGGATGCACTGTTTTGGTCTCCATGGAAATACACACTTGTGTATACTTGAGCACATAGACACACACAGATAGACAGATAGACAGACAGACAGACAGACAGACAGATCAAATAAAATCAGGTGATTCAACACATTCACCACAGGTCATGTTCTTCACCCACAGCTATAATTCAGGGATGAGTAAGTACAATTTTGGTCCCCACAGGGCTCTTTCTTTAAAGTAATCAACAGACAAGAACAGTGAAATTGGTGCTGTACTGTGAGTCTGAACAATTTGTAGATATAACAAACCTTGCCTAACTATCAGTGGGCTATTCAGGGACTGACTTTTGTCACTCTGATTGGAACAGAACAGCTTGCTTAAGCATCCTATGAAACATTAACCTTAAGTCAAGCTGCTGATTAGCGAAAAGATAGGATAAAGGTGCAGGATGCTCACGATGCTCTTACAGTCTAATACACTATATTCAAGGAAAACAAATGTATAACTTGGTACTTGCTTTAAACTCCTTTTAAAATGTAAGAAATTTGTAGAAAATATTGAATGTAGCTTTAAAGTTATAAGTGCATCATTACTCCAAAGTTAGCTGCTAACTAGCAATAATAACATATTTCATTTTACACACACGCACACGCACACACACACACACATATATAAATATGCACAAATATACACTCTGTGGGCACCTTAGAAGGTTTGTGAATTGGTTATTAATGGGTAAGCTGAAGAAATGACTGATTAAAATTAGAAGACTAAAACCTTGAAGAAAAATAGAAAAACAGTGTGGTATACTGTTAAATATATATATTTTTTAAGTGGGTGTATGTTGGTGTTTCTATGTGTTTGTGTGGTGTTGTGTGTGGTATGTGCATATGTGTGTGTGAAAGAGCATCCATGCACATGTGCAGTCCACAGGAAGAAGCCAGGTGTCCTATTCCATTCTCCTTGTTATTCTTCTGAAGCAAGATTCTTCTCTGAGTTAGAATCTTTCAAATCTTCTGACAGCCAGCAATCTCTAGAGATGTCCCTGTCTCTGTACCACTCATTGTCAGGTTTATAGGCATGGGTCCCATGTCAGCTTGTTATATAGGTTATGGTATCTGGCTTTGGGTCTTTATGTGTGTGCAGCAAGTCCTCTGTTGAGTTACCTCTCCAGGCCCAATCTATCCAGTTTTTTTGGAAACACTGAAATTCAATCATTTCTTTGATGAAATGGCCTGATTTTTCTACTTTATCTCTTAGCAACTGTGGGACTGACTCTTTTAAACTTTTAATGGTGCATAATCTAAGCCTCTCAAAAAACAACTTTAGTGCTTATTATTATTTCCATTTTAGAGATAAATAAATTGAAGACTGGCTGCATAAATTGATCTAAATACAACTACTAGCACGTGTAAGCGATAGAATTAAATCTCAGTGAATCTGGGCTCACCAACCCATGAATGACTTATAGAACACAATTAAACAATATAATCATTTGTGGAGATCCAACCAAAAAGCAAGCATTATTTCTGTACCATTTGGCCTAACCTTAACCAGTATCTAAGGCTTGTTATGCATTCTTGCTATTTTACTGAGGTAGTAGCTAAATGGTTTAATATATCCAAGAAATAATCAGTAGACAATGGCATATTTCAGGAGGATCAACCTTGTAAATCCCAGCAAATGCATTTTGCAAGGTAGATGTCTATGCCACACTCAGTCAAGCAGCCTAATTAAACCCAGTGGCTAATAGAAAGGGACAGGAGCAAGGAAACTTGTTTAGAAAAAGGAAGAACTCATCAAAACGAGAAATAAGACAGAAGATAAATTACTAAAAGGCAGTATATGTATTTATAAAGCAATTATATATTTGAAAGATATATATGAGAGTGTTGGAAACATGAGAGAAAAAATAACTAGTGTGTGTGTTTGTGTAACTGTCAGTGGAAGAGAGAGAGAAACAGAGATAGATCCACACAGAGTATGTTCTATCTCTGAAATTCATTAATTAAAAAATGAAATTTCTACATTTTTATAACTGACCAGATAGATCCACTTAGCCTCCTAAGTTCATAGAAACCCAGAAGCAGTGCACAATTCAATGACCAGTCTTTCCTTCACACTTCAGTACATCTTGGATATCCTTCTGTTGACCACCTTGAGCTGTACTGGGATGGACCTCACTCTAAAAGTGAAGCTCCAGCCAGAAAGGGGTTGGAGAAGGTTTCATTTTCTAAACAGTAGCAAATTTAACAGCTAGCAAACCTTTGATAATCATATCTTTTTAACTATAGTCAAGTATTATCTCTTTAATTCAACTCAATTCATAAGTATATGTGGATGATTATCCATGTATTATGTATTGTTTTGAAAAATACAGTCATGTCTCCAAAAATTATCAGCTTGGATATCAGGTAGCATCCGTGGACAGTGCCATTCCCCAGGCAGAGACTCCTGAACCGCCAGGAGAAAGACAGCTGAAAGCAAACAATTAAGCAGGCAATAGGTACACTTATTTTTTCCTTGTTCTTGATTGAAGGTAATGTGATTAGTTGCTTGTATTCTTCTACTTTAACTGCCCAGGAATTATGGATTGTTGTTTAGAATTCTAAGCCAACTAACCATTTTTCTTCTGGATGATACTTTGGTTAGGTCATTTTACCAGAGCAACAGAAATGACAGTGGGACTCTGTACTGGCTAGTTTTGTGTGTCAACTTGACACAGGCTGGAGTTATCACAGAAGGGAGCTTCAGTTGGGGAAGTGCCTCCATGAGGTCCAGCTGTGGGGCATTTTCTCAATTAGTTATTAAGGGGGTAGGGCCCCTTGTGGGTGGTGCCATCCCTGGGCTGGAGGTCTTGGGCTCTATAAGAGAGCAGGCTGAGCAAGCCAGGAGGAGCAAGCCAGTAAGGAACATCCCTCCATGGCCTCTGCATCAGCTCCTGTTTCCTGACCTGCTTGAGTTCCAGTCCTGACTTACTCTGGTGATCAACAGCCATGTGGAAGTAAGCCAAATAAACCCTTTCCTCCCCAACTTGTTTCTTGGTCATGATGTTGTGCAGGAATAGAAACCCTAACTAAGACAGACTCTGAAATACCCAAGTTTTGCACGCTGTGCCCATGGGAACAAGAAGAAAATAAAGAGAACATTATGTACTTCAAGTTATTGAGCTCCTTTCCTTTGCTGCTGTGGATCATGGGGAAGGACCAACGCCATCTTCTGTCACTTTGCTTCAGTACCGTCAACTGCAGGGGCAGAAATACAAAAGGATAGTATTCAACTTCAAGGTCCCAGAACTTCATGGACCTTGCTAAAATAAACAACTCCGAGGTTCAGTCATCAAATAATCGATCATTTCTTCCCTTTGACACCTCTGTTTCTAGAAAACTATTTCTTTGTCAAAAATATGGCTCCGTATTTTAAGAGTTTCCTGGACTGAACATCTATTTATCTTAGCAGGCCTGTGTTCCACGGGAGCTGGCTCAGAATCTGAATGACCCAACCCCAGCAGTGTGGGATGGAGGTGGCTCAAGAAGACTTATGAGGGCTATTGTGAAAACACAAAGACATTGAGACCAATTCTTTTTTTCACCATAAAATCATCTAAGGTAGTAATATCTGTACCATGTTATTAACAAATATTAAAGAGAAAAATAAATTTTGAAATAAAACCTTTGAAAGATGAAGCATTAAGGCAACTTTCAATGCAGTGGTCAAGTTACAGTCAGTTAAGTCACACAGAGTCAGTGTAAAATTGAGAAAAATAAAAAGCATAGAAGATGAAGAGGATCAAGAGATGCCTGGGATGGTGTGAGCTCCAGGCAAGAAGCTGAGATTATCAGGAGATGACAGAGTGGTGACTTTAGAAGACAGGCTAAAAAGATACACAGACCTTCTCAGGTTCAATACTCTCACAAATAAAATTAGAACACATAGTAGCTCTTGCCACATGTACTTTTGAAAATATCAACTACTATTTATAAAAGTATTTTATGCACTGCATATGACCTCTATGTTATCTAGCTGTTATAAGCACACACAGAGTGTAGTACATAAAATATTGTTTCTGTTACTGGATTAAAGGCAGTGGTTATAATGCAGGACTTAGTGAATATGTTAATATATCCTTTTATTCAGGATATATAAGGACATATAAGGTCTTTGAACTGGATTTTTTTAAATAATCACTTAAAACAAAACAGAGACCAAGAAGTTCTGGCTCAAACTGTCTCTCTGCCTCTCTATCTCAGTGTATCTCTGTCTGTCTGTCTGTCTGTCTATGTCTCTCATTTTCCTTATCTTTCTGTCTCTCTGTCTCTCTCTGTGTGTAAGTGTGTGTGTGTGTGTGTGTGAGAGAGAGAGAGAGAGAGAGAGAGGAGAAAGCAAGAGAGAATGAGAAAGAGAGAGGGATGTTTGAGTACATGTATACCTCTGTGGTATGCATACACATAAAGAGGCCAGAGTGTGCAATCTGGTGTCCAGATGTCATCCTCAGTTGTTTTTCATCTCACTTTTTTCAGACAATACCTCCCACTCCTGTGTTTCACTGATTTGACTTGATTGGCGGGTCACTAAATGACTGGGATCCTCCTATCTCCATCTCCACAGGGCTGACATTCCAAGTATGTTCCACTATGCTCAACATTTTTATGTGAGTGCTGGGACCTGAACTCAAGTTCTCATGTTTGTATTGCATTGAGTCATTCTCCATCCTCCAACCCTATATGTATGGGCTCTGGACACACTACTGTAGGTTTAGATGAATGGGCTCTGGACACACTGCTGTAGGTTTAGATGACTTCCATGCTTTCTGATACTTTTCATATGTCTACAGACTCGTCATGATCCCAGAAAATCACTCGTGAATGTGGCTTTCAGAGCCATCACTGGGAATGTCTTATGTATGTAGTATATAAGACAGTTCTCTAGGAAAAGCTCTCTAGGAAATATCCTATTTCCATCCTTCCTGGATACTCAGGCACTTGCCAAGCTGTCAGTGGCAAGGGAAGTCAGGAGCTTGGCCAGGTGGGATTGCTTGTAAAGAAGTAGTCATCCCAGAAATGCCTACTGCCTTGTGCTGAAATCCTTTACAGCAGAGCTTCAGGAGTAGATGTAAAATGATGGTTACGTCCTCATTTCAAAACCACTATATGTAATAAATATGAGGCTCAAAGCAGTAAATATTTAAATGACTACTTTACATCTCTTAAATGCAGAAGAATGTCTTGGCTCTATGGAAATGGCATCATTAAATAGGAATTCTCAGAGCTGCAGTGCCATGTTGCTTTACGGTATCTTCTATCAAATTACATCCTTAAAGAGCTTCCTTTAAGTAGATTTTTGCTAACCTACAATCTCATGACAGGTTCTGTTTAAATAATTGTAGGGTAGTATTAATGCACGAATTTCAGGGTCAAACATCTGAAAAGCTGAATATGAATTTTCCTATGTCTTTCATTAGTTGCATAATATTTTTGGGGTTTAATCTTCAACAACTTTTATAAAAGAGAAAAAGTTTGAGAAGGAATGAGGTGATTAAATAGACTAAAAATAACGATTAATTAGGAAGACAATAATCCAATAGGATGTATTGGTACATCATTATCTTTATCTATCATCCCTATTATTACTGTAGTTGGCATAATATTTAAAGTATTTATTTTCTATCATATTCATTTATTGCATGTTCATGTCTCTGTGTATATTTCCCTATGTGAATTTGTGTCTATATGTCTGTATGTCTGTGTGTGTCAGTATGTGTCCATGTATTTGTGGTGTGTGTGTGTGTACATGTTATAGCACATATGTGGAATACAGAAGACAAATTTCAGGTGTCAATTTCCTCCCTCCACAAATAGATGTGGGGAACCCATATAGATTTGGTGACAAGTAGTTTTACCTATGGAGATATGTAATGAGCCTTGATTGTCATATCTTCAATCACTATTGATAAATGAATTAGTAATAATTGGCTAGTTCCTTGTCTTCTGAATTAAGAAGACAATTTAAAATGTAAGCCAATGAGCTGGTGTAGCTCAGTTGGTAGAGTGCTCGTCTCTCATGAAAGAAGCCATGGGTTCTTCAGCCAGTAGTACAGAAAATGAAAGAAGTCGTATCCACTTGTAATCTCAGGACTTGGGAGGTGGAAGCAGAAGAATCAGAACTCAAGGTTATCCTTGGGTACATCATGAGTTTGAGGTCATCCAGGACCACATGAGATCTTCCCTTTCGAATAAAATGGAAGCTGCTAAAGCACACAGAAAACACAAAATTTGTCTCACTAAGCCCACAGTACTGTTGACCTTGTCTGGACATGAACTTGCATATAATATGAATTGCTCATATAATTCACATTTTTAAGAACTCCATGGGCCATGGAACTTTAGTTACAGTAAGTGGGCTTCATAGCCACAAGCTCAAAGTTTGTTTGCTAATTGCTTATTCTTGCGACAGTAAATTTTTTATTGACTAGCCTGGAAAAGAGTTTCTGTTTTGTGCAGTTATTTAGGGTTCAAGGCTTCTTGGTTTATGAACTAGAGTATATGGTCTTGGAACATTTCATTGGGTCCCTTGAAATAACTGGCAGATGCCAAAGAAAAGAAATCATAGAACATTGAGCAGAGTGGTATATGGTCCAGTCTTGGAACAACTTCATGCTATATTTCATGCATGAGATTTTCATGCATGAGATTTCAAATAGGTTTTCAAATCTATTGTTTTTATGTTGGTCACAATTCCATTCATAGCAGAGAGACTGCATCCCAATGCCTTTAAGTGAAGGATAAATTTTTAAAAAGATTTTAGGGTGTTTTTTTGAATGTCTGACATAGAGATCTAGCATTAAAGTGTATCCTCAGTTTCATTGATGTAAGAAAATGCAAACTAATTGTGTGTGTGTGTGTGTGTGTGTTGTGTGTGATTGTATGTGTGAAAATGACTATGCGTGTATAGGGGGTTCAAATGCATGTGTCTGGATGTGCATATGGAGGCCAGAAAACAGCTTCACCTGTCATTCCCTAGACACTTTCCATCTTAATTTTCTCTTGGTTTGTTTATTTGGTGGTGGTGGTGATGGTAGTTTGTGTGCGTGTGCGTGCGTGTGTGTGTGTGTATGTGTGTGTGTGTGTGTGTGCACATGTGTGTGTGCATGCACGCGCACTCATGCATGTACATGTTGAATTTGAAACAGGTTTTTGCACTGGCCTGGAATCTACCTAACATGCTTCGCAGTATGGACCTATCTGTCTCTCCTTCCTCCACTCTAGCATTACAAGTCTGTACCGTAACACCTGGTGTTTTTTATATTAGTTCTGGAGATCAAACACAACTCTCCCTGTTTGCAAGGCAAGCATTATGCAAACTGAGCTCTCCCCAGCTCAATAATGCAAAATTCAGTAGTCTCACAACATCTTGTGCTATCTGTCAAAAAAATACTGCATAATTTATTTACTTTTTTCTTAGATATTGTCTTAATTACTTTTCTATTGCAGTGATAAAACACCATGACCAAAGAAACATACATATAAAAGCAAGGGTCTATTTAAGGGAAATTTTTCCAGAGTGATAAAAGGCCATCAGCTTTATAGGAAGGAAGTGTGGCAGCAGGCAAGTCATGGGGAGTGGAGCTGGTGGCAAAGAGCTGAGGACTCACACCTCAAAACTGCAAGCAGGGAGCTGAGAGAGGGAGCTTGAAATGCCTGAGTCTTTTGAAACCTAACCCTCAGTGACTCGTTTCCTCCACCAAGATCACACCTTCTAATCGTCCACAAACAGCCTCCAAAGAGGCACCAATATTCAGTGGCCTGGACTTTGCAGAACATTCTCCTTCAAACCACCACAGGTATGTTACTAAAAACAAAGGGCCCTTTGGCTAATTCAGTGATAATTGACAACTAGTAGTGGGTTATTTAGTTAAAAACCACAGTCTCTCAGCTCAGGATCTTTAATTGTTCCAATAAAGCAGCCGCCTTTTTGGCTCAAATCTCCCACCTTTCTTGACTATACAGCTTCTCTGTTGCAGGGAGCATGACCAGGTGCCTCTCAGTGGAAACCCTTGACTCTCCATCACAAGATAACGTCTTGGCTCTTTTTTTCATGGATACAAATTTGGAGATGAAATGTTTTTCATATGAGCGATTAAATGAAATATAAGATTAAAAAAGAAGGCAGTAGAAATCTCCTTGAGACTTCTCTGTGTTTGGAGGTGTGACTTGACATAGATGCATGCTGCTGTATAAACAAGCATAAATTGAACAAGCGTAGATTCCAATAAACAAGCTGGATCCTGAACCTGTATCTAGGACTGCAGCAGCCTCTCTGGTCTTGGGGAAAACCTGTTCAGTTCATATCACAGGTTAGTTCTTGACTGTACCTTCCATACTCATTCATAATTTTAATGGCATCCAATTGTGTTACAGTCTTACACTTAAGCCCCCTTCCTGTCTCAGCATCACTTGACCACTCATCCTGTTGTTTCCATCACTTGATCATACCAGTACTTTTTAAGTGTTCCTATTGTTCTGTGACCATGTCCATCATGCATTCTAAACTCATCCATTTCTTTTTAAATTATATTGTTATCCTCCCCCTACTATCTCTGTGTGTGTGTTTGCATGTGTGTGTGTGTGTGTGTGTGTGTGTGTGTATGTGCTAAAAAATCTGAAGAATTAAATTTAGTAACAGCCAAAATTTTACTCTAATCTTAAATTTTGAGAGTTTTTGGTTTTGTGCTGGGAATTATATAGAGGTTTCCCTTGTGCTAGGCAACCAAGTGAGTTGGATACCAAAACTAGAATCATCTTTTAATGATCTTAGGGTGCTGAAAGAGATTTAGTTTCAGGATATGTTAAAATTCACTTTATTTAATTTTTAATATAAAGTCTAGTCTTTTAAAAGTTTGTATTTAATTTTAAATTTTCTGTGTGTACGTATGTGCCTACTTGCTTATATGTGTACCAAGTGTGTGCTTTGCCTGAAGCCACCAGAAAAGGGTATCAGATCCTCCGAGCTTTAATTATAAGAAGCTGTGAGCTTCCTGATGTAGATGCTTCGAACAAGACTTGGGTCCTCCTCAAGAGAAACAGGGCTCTCTTACCCTTTGATCCATCTCCCCAGCTTCAAAAGCAGTCTTTTCTTATAATTAGCCAATGGTTAATTTAATTATTAGTGCCCAATTACTCTTGGAATGACATAGAAAGTTATGGATATTTAGGGGGATAAAAAACAGTCCCAAGATAAATGCTTAGTAGGCTGTGGATCTGCAACATTCCAACCTTTCCAGGATCATTGAAGGTCTTACCAGTTAATCAGCTTTGGAGAAGGGTCAATGGAAGATAGAATTTCCTTCTATCTTCTGAGAAGCTGAGCTTGTTAGCCCTTCATTGTCATAATGTATAGCTAAGACATTTAGTTTGTACATGAACTTTATTTTGGGCTCATTTCTTTGGAAATATCATTCTCTTGCTTGGGAGTCTGTGGCAAGAGAAAGGTCTTGAGATGGGGGTTTGTCCTAGTTGGCTTCAGCTACTAAGTTGACCCAGTCTAGCATCCTCTGTCGGTGTTGTGAGACTGCCAACAGCTGACTGGTCTGTGAGTGACTGACAGTTTTCAGTCCTAATTGATGTGGGAGAACCCAGCCTATGGTGAATGGTACTATCTTGGTTAAGTAGGCCTGTGTTCCATATGAATCTAGCTAAGCATGAACCTGAGAGGAGCCAGAGAAGCCAGCCCACATTGTCTTTCCTTGGCTTCTGCTTTGGTTCCTCTTTCATAAATTTCCTTGTCTGACTTCCTTCAATAGACTGTGAAAAAGCCACAGTGGTTGGATTATGATCTGGGAGTATAAGCCAAATAAATATTTTTCTTGTGCATATTACTCTTGGGCAGGGTGGTTTATCATGACAACCGAAAGAAAAATAGAATAAGTTTCAGGGGAGACACTGAGGCTGATTGTTCATGGTGGTAAGAAGTTTATTGGAAGAGTTATTGATGCAATGGACAGACAGTCAAACAGTAGCATGCCAGTGTCTTTGAGGAGGTTTTGCCCATGAAACAGGGCAGTAAGGTCCTTTCTTATAGTTCTCTGAGCAAGAGGGTGTTTTACAGTAGAAGTCAGCTGACTCACTCATGTTTGGCACAGTGGTAGGAGAGAATTCCAGGGACAGATGCTGGACTCTGGAGAGAGATATGTTGCCATGGTAGCCCTCTGATGTCTGTGGGAACCTAGCAACCTGAGATCTGTATCTTGGGAAAGTGAGAATGGAGCCTGCCATTCTTCTGGGATCCAAGCCCCTGGAGTTAGGTAGTCACATCCAGACTGTCTATAGGACATGTGCCATTTACTTAGAGAAGAAGCGGGCTTTGTAGGTGGATGCTCTGGGCAGCAGTCTGGACTAGATACTAAGAAAGATGCTGTCAATTATTTTAAGAACACTCGATCAGCAAAACCATTCATTCTGTGGCCAGGGAGTGAAAGAAGGAAAGGGAGAGAAGCCAGAACCTTGCTATCCACTTAAGGTTACATATCAATAACTTAAACAACTCACCCTGTACCCTACTTCTCCATGGTTCCATCACTTTTCAACAGCACTGAAAAGGAGTTCAGCCTTGAACATCTGGGCTCAAGGCATATTTCGTATCCAAACTGTCAGAGGCTGCTGTAGACAGCTGATGTCATCCTTTTAGAAAGGCCAAACCTCCTGAATTCAGTCTCTGACACTTGTCTTTTCTTCCCCCAAGTCTTCCTAGAACTACAGATCCAGTTAAGAGCTCAAATACTGAGAAAGAGAAAGAACAGGATCATCAGCGAGGAACTAATTCGCATCTCTTCCTACATTTTCTAGTTTTCCCTGCCTGTCACATATTAATAACATACAACTTTTGTGATTTGAAATTATATACATTTTGAAAAAAAAAAAAAAACCTTTGTATTCTTATAGTCTCTTACACAAAGGAATCCTAAAAACAACTGAAGATACCAAAGAACACATATTACTCTGAGACATGAATAAGGGAAGTCTAGAATTCTGAGACACCGTTTTCTTCACAGGATGACGCAGTTCTCCAAGGTCAGCTCACGAGGCTGAACTTCAGCCTACAAAATTATAATTGTACAAAGTGCATTTTCTATGGCACTTTAATTACTCCTCTGTATAATGAGAGTAGTATTTCATTTTCCTTTTCACTTTCTACATGAAAGAAAAGATGAAGCATAAAGTAGAATTAGCATGCTGGTGAAGTTCATACTCGTGGAATGACTTAACTTTACTTTGAATGGGGACTGTGGGGAAAACCTGTGTAAGAACTGGAGCAAATGTCTACAGCTATTTTTTAAAATAGCATGGAATCTATTCAAAGGAAAGCAACAGAAAATATCAGAATATACCAAAAGGAGAAGTGGCTATGTGAATGAAGATGCTCAAGGGCCCAACGTGAATGGAGATGCTCAAGGGCCCTATTGGTGTTTGAGGTTTTCTTTTATGGACTTCGGGAGAAGCAGTATTTGTTTGCTAGACAGAGTGGTAAGAGTGGTTCTCTGGGTAGAAAGATTAGGTCTTACAATTATTTTTTCTTACTGTACATGACCCTGCCCATGTACATCTGATTTTAATTATTCATGTGTCCAATTCTGCATAGGCATGGAAGGGGAAACTGGGGACTATGCAAAAGGGTACTTGGAGAACACAGTTTACCTTTAAATGGTGCACTCCAGATAGTATTGACTTTTCCAGTCTTTATAGCCAGACATGTTGGGAATGCATTTAGAATTTAGAATAGAAACTATCTTCAGTCGATTATTCTTAGGGGAGGAGAAACTCGACACACTGTCCAGAAGGAGCATAAATATTGCCTGACACAGATGGGGTCTGAGGGTTGCTAGGTGCATTGTTTAGAGAGGGGTGTATGTCAATGTACCCGGAGCTATGGTACCATGTGCTTAGTGGGTGGGAGGGGAGATTATCCAAACCCAGCAATCCCGGATTGTTAATCTTGTCCATAAATTGACTAGATTCATATGTATAGTCAATCAGCCAGCCTTTCAGTGCTCATATCAAAACCCAGTAAGAGCAATAGGAGATGTGTGGAAAGGGAGGGAGAAGAGGATAAAGAGAACTGTAGAGTTAGCATATTGAGTTTATAAAACATAAAATGACCCACTTCAGCAGAGGAGAAAAATAAGTGTTTTATCAACTGCATCGGGAAGAACAAGCAAATCAAATGGTCAATTGAGTAGTTATCAAGACCAGCTTAACTCCTCTTCCAGTTTTATTGTTGCATTTACAGATTTAGAGCATTCAGTGCTGTGATAAACAGATTACAAAAAAGAAGGCAATTAAGTGGCTAGCTTCTATAGTAGCACTTTATGTTAACAGCATCCTTAAAATAAATGTTATCATATCCCAGCATTGCCAAGGAATAATTGCAGCCTTTTCAAAATAGCTTGTTTCAGTATTTTCACACAATGCAATTCACTTTGGAGTAAGTGGGGAGACTACAGGGTGAGGCGCCTTTGACCTCAGCTTCAAAATACAGATCAGCCTTAAGGATGGAAAGGGAGGGGGTGAGCCAGCATCCATCCCCCAGGCAGTTCCCATCCCTGAAGCTAATTCAGGAATCAAGTGAGAAAGCATTGATTACATGTACATACACTAACCCAAACTCATATACCGAGTTCTTTACAAGGAAATTAAAATACGCTATGGAAATAAACAAAAATCTCCAAGCAAAAACCATTAAAATTAAAAACTAGTTTAGTAAGGATTTAAACAAGTCTGATGATACAATATAAAATTCAACCACCTAAAATAAACAATATTTGAAAGAACCTACCTCTGTTATTGAGAGTATAAAATTGCAGCCAGGAGGAGTCATAATAGGAAAGTTAATTGAAAAGCAGGGAGAAGGTGGTTAAAAAGAAGTACATTGACAAAAGGTAACAAAATACGATAGCTTATCAGAAATTATGAGTCTTTCAGCATTGTTTGTTTGTTTGTTGAGTTCAATACAGGAGCAGCCATGATAACAGCAGCTAATTGAGCTGGTTAAATTTGGTTTCCAACATGCAAGTACACTTACAACCGTCAGTAACTCCAGTTCCAAGGAATCTGATGCCCTCATCTGGCTTCTGTGGGCACTGCATGCACGTGGTGCACAGAAATACAAGCAAAGAAAAACACTCATGCAAAAGAAGAATGAATAAATCTTAAAATTTAGTTGAAATAAAATTACCTATTTCTCATTTTGCTTCTGAAGACTGGATAGGGGAAAGACCACAAGGCCTCAGCCCTACACGAAGAACTATAGGCAGCTGAGAAAGGCTGAGAATGGAGAATAGAGTGGAACCAAAGTGGTTCTGAAGATGTACATGCTGATGGTGTTATATAGATTTAATAGAATATATATGTGCATATATACACATATATTGTATACATTCTATTAAATATACATAATATGTTATAAATATATTTATATCTGTAAATATTTATTAAATATGTATATTTATATGTATATAAATATGTATATGTATATTGAATGAAGGCAGGGAGTATATGGAAAGAAGAAAGAGATGGAGGAATGTAATTAAGCTATAATATTAAAGAATAAAAGTATAATTATCTGGTTGTTTTTCAGTTCATAAGATAGAAAATGTCAAATGATCACATGGGTAAGCAACATGAATGTACCTGTCATTTGCTTCTTTTCTTTGTTTTGGTATGTGGATGGGGGTCTATGGTATGGATGTGAATATTTGTGTGTGCATGTGTGTGTGTGAGTGTGTGAGTGTGTGAGTGTGTGTGTGAGCGTGTGTGTGAGCGTGTGTGTGAGCGTGTGTGTGTGCATGTGTGTGTGAGTGTGTATGTGTGTATGTGTGTTTGTGTGTGTGTGATTGTGTGTGCATGAATAGGCACCCATGTGCTATGCTGTGTATATGGAGGTCAGTAGACAACCTCGGTTATCCCATCCATATAGTCTGCCTTACTGAAGCAAAGTCACACTTTTCCTGTTCCCTGGTGCTTACACCAGGCTAACTGGTCCTTGACCATCCAGAGACTCTCTAGTTTCTGCGCCCTATCTTGCCTTAAAGATCTGTGTGTTTAGAGATATAATCTACCACACACATACCATTCTGGAGTCTCAAACTCAGGTCTTTACTCTTAAGCAGCAAATGATTTTCTCTCTGGGCTATCTCCCCAGTCCATATTTGGCAATTTCTTTTATGGTACTTATAATCTCCCTGTCCGAATTTATTGTCTTGCCTCAGATGAAGTGATTACTTTTTCTGACTTCCACCTGGCACCTTCAAGTGCAACCTGGCTCCTTAAGTTCTCCTATGTGTCCTCTAAGAATTTATTTTTGCCCACCCCCACCCCCATTAACTGACCTGCACTTCAACATGAACCACCTCTAGGTACAGAGAGTAACACCCGTGATTACTCCTATAACAGTAGGTGTCTGTAGTTGATGGAAAGTCTAAGATGCATTACACTGGGGTTATCAGAAGTCACACTGCGAACACAAGCCCCCTGCGGTGATGACTAACTTGATAATGTAGCAGTACTGTGGTTTCCCCCTGTGTTTCTGTTATTCTGTGGATGAAATTCAAGTTCCAGGAATGTGCAGTTTACTCAGGTCACCCCATGGGCAGAGCACTTTAATGGCCTTGGTCAGGGCAAAGAAAGCTAAAAACATAGTCTTTTCTGTCTCTCTGTCTCTCTGTCTCTGTCTCTCTCTGTCTCTCCCCTCCCTAACTCTGTGTGTGCACACTAGTGTGCATGCCCATGTGCCTGTATATGTGTGTTTGTGAGTGTGTGTTAGTTGGGGGGGTGTATGTGTGTGTGTTTGTGAGTGTGTGTGTGTGTTAGTAGGGGAGTGTATGTATGTGTGTGTTAGTGGGGGGTGTATGTGTGTTTGTGGGAGGTGTATATGTATGTGTGTTAGTGGGGGGTATATGTGTATGTATTTGTGAGTGTGTGTTAGTAGCAGGTATGTGTGTGTGTGTTAGTGGAGGTTGTATGTGTGTTTGTGAGTGTGTGTTAGTGGGGGTATATGTGTGTGTGTTAGTGGGGGGTGTATGTGTGTGTGTGTTAGTGGGGGTGTGTGTGGGGGGTATGGGGCAGAGGTTGACATCTGGTGTCATTTTCTATCATTCTCCATCTTAATTTTTGAGACAGGGTTGCTCACTGAACCTGGTGCACACTGATTTTGTTAGATGGGCTAGCCCGTCTTATCCCACCATCCTCCTGTCTCTACCTCTAAGAACTGAATTTGGACTTGTGCACCATCATGGTCAGCTTGCATCTGGGCGCTGGAGATGTGAATTCAAGTCCTTATACTTGCAAGGCAGGTACTTTACTCACCGAGGCATCTCTCCAGCGTTTCTCATCTCTTCTAAAATTTGCTTTCCAGGCCAGTGATTTCAAAACATCCACACCTCTCTTCATGTGATGGTATGGCCAGAGGTCCTTTTATAACATCCCCTAGTAAACGAATAATATTTGCTATCATAGTCATAGTAAATATCATGGGAAAGATATTCCCATGTGTGTTCTAACGATTCAAAGAAGTTAATCTCTAATGCTAGAATTCTCAGCATCATTTTTCTGATGCTGAGAACTTTTCTCTCCAAATCAATAATCACATAGGTGGCTACTCAGAGACAGAGACACAGCTGTTAGAAAACATCCCTGGTAATAATTATTAAGAACAATTTCTCATCATGCGTTGGCTTCCAAAAAAATTAAAAAAAAATTCTCACAGGCACCTTCCCATCTTTGAGAAGAAGGGAAGTGGGGAATGGGAGAAGGACATGGGAGCATGGGACTGGGAGGAGAGGAGGAAGGAGGGGTGCTACCATCCTGCTCTACCCAGCTCCTCTCTGCCCACGGTCTCTCTGTCTCTATCCCAGTCCCATGCAGCATTCTTCCCAGCTCTGGTTCACCTTCTTCAGAACCGCATGGACCTTCTCAGCCATCTACCCCCTGTGGCTAATTGTCACCAATTTCCTTAACCCAGGAATTCAAAATTCTAGAAGCTTATAATTAATCAGTCAGATTTATATATCAATAAATTCTCAATTCCCAAGATGCTCACACAATAATTTTCAGAGCCAATTGATTGTTGATACAAGCTGCCCACCTAGATTAGACAAGTTATCCCAATTATTCTATCCTTTTATGATATTCATAGCTACCCATGGCTATTTAAAGCCATACAGAAACTGGATCATCTTCTTCTTCCTCTATCGTCCTTCCTTCTTTGCCCTTCCTGTCCCTGTCTGTCTCTGAAACTCTTAGCTCCACCTTCCTTTTCCCTGTTCAACCACAGGCTTCTTGTATTATTATTTAAATTAATTGGAAGAAAATTCTGCTATACCACAGAACTTTTAATAAAATTCTTTCATTTTAGGGTAATTTTTTAAAAGGGAGTGTTTCTAATTATTTTCTTATTGAGCCAGGAATTATACTGACACACCAATGAGATGTGAACAGTAAGAGTTATTCTTATTAATATTCACTATCCTCTAAATATTGGTGAGCAGAAAAACCTGTTTTCTGGCCATAACCTTGTAGATGTTTGAATATCAGCTTCTTGGTATCTTTGCACTTTTCATCTGTGACCATCTGGCAGCATCAGGGAAGGAAGAGTTTGACTCACTGGTGGTCTGCTTATATTCTTTAAAGATTTATTTTTATTTTAGTGTGTGTGTGTGTGTGTGTGTGTGTGTGTGTGTGTGTGTGCGTGTTTGCATATCTGATGTGTCTGATGATGGTTTCAGATTGCCTACAGCTGCTTATTATAGGCTTCATGAGACACCAGACAAGAGCACTGAGAATTGGACTTGGGGCAACTGTAAAAGAATAAGTACTCCTAGTGATGAGCCATCTATTCAGCTGAGTGTGTTTCTTATGTTAACCAACATCGAGTAACCCTTGTTGCTTGTAACATCTTGAGCACATTGCAAACATGGCTATATTTAGTCCTTAACAATCGTGGTAGGAGACAGGCTTTGTCATAGCCCTATTTTATAAGAAAAGAATCTTAGGTGAAGATGTGTTGTTCATCCACTTACCCAAGGCCACTGTTGGATAAGGGAACACCTGAAACAACCAGGTAGGTGTATATTAAATCTGTATCCTCATTTTCCCAACCAGCCTGAATCTTCACTTGTATTCTATATCTTCTTAAGTTTGGGTTTAAAGATTCACTAATGCCTTTACAGGATTTACATCTTTCCCAGAGAGTGTTAACTGACAAATCATCCCTCCAACCACCTCAGTTACAAGATGGTAAAGATTGTGGGGTCACCCAACCATCTCAAAAATTTTAACCCAGAATTGTTTCTGTCTAAAGGAAATACTGGGACAAAGAGTGGAACAGAGACTGAAGGAAAGGTCATCCAGATGCTGCCCCACCTGGGGATCCATCCCATATGTAGACACCAAACCTGACACTATTGCTGATGCCAAGAAGAACCTGATACAGCTGTCTGCTAAGAGGCTCTGCCAGATCCTACTAATACAGATGTGTATGCTTGCAGTCAACCATTGAATTGAGCACAGGGACACCAATGGAGGAGTTAGGGGAAAGACTGAAGGAGCTGAGCTGTAGTAGTTTGCAGTCCCATAGGAAGAACAACAATATCACCCAACTAGAATCACCAGAGCTCCCAGGAACTAACCCACAACCAAAGAGTACACATGGAGGGACCCATAGCATCAGCTGCATATGTAGGAGAGGATTGCCTTATCTGGCATCAATGGGAGGGGAGGCCCTTGGTCCTGTGAAGGCTCAGTGCCCCAGTGTAGGGGAATGCTAGGGCAGTGAGTCTGGAATGGGTGGAGCACCCTCACAGAAGCAGGTGGTGGGTGATGGGATAGGGGTTTAATGAGGGGAAAACAGGAAAGGGGATAGCATTTGAAATGTACATAAATAAAAGAACTAATAAAAAATAAAATATTGTAAACAAGTGAGTTGTTTACTTACCCTTATTCCTGTCCTCCCTTCCTCCTATTACACTCTCATGCATTGTGAACTTCATAAGGTAATCCAAGTAGAGAAGGAATTGCTCACCCAGCAATTCATAACCAGCAGAGGTTATGCAGTAAGACAAGCTTTGTCTGTTTTGTCTACTTCTGATGGGAAGACTTCTCAGCCCCTGCTCTCATTGTGGTCGGCATCCCCCTACCTAAGTGTTGAGGATGTGGATTAGATTTCAAGAAAGCATGTTTAAAAACAAACAAACAAACAAGCAAAAACAATACGATCAAAGCAAAACAAAACAGACCATCCAAGCATGGTGGCAATGGTTGTAATACTAGCAAAGACAGGAGGATCCCAAGGGCTCATAGGCCTAGCAACCCAGCCTAGTTGGTGTATCTCAGGGCAGTGAGACACCCTGGCTCTAACTAATTATAAGACTGTCTGAGGAACAATATATACATGTGTTCTCTGGCCTTTTCACATACATGCAGCTACACACACACACACACACACAGAGAGAGAGAGAGAGAGAGAGAGAGAGAAGGAGGGAGGGAGGGAGGGAGGGAGGGAGAGAGAGAAAGGGAGGGAGGGAGGGAGAGAGAGAAAGAGAGAGAGAGAGAGAGAGAGAGAGAGAGAGAGAGAGAGAGAGAGAAAGAGAGAGAGAGATTTTCTGGGAGCTTAGTTGAGAATTGGTTTAGAGGTCTCTGGGAACTCAGTGACTCAGTGATGACAAGAATGAACCCTGGCAGGTGATATGCAAAGCAGGACTAAAGAATCCATAGCTTGCTTGAAGTTCAAGAAGGATTTCATGCTGGGCGGTGGTGGCCCACTCCTTTAATCCCAGCACTTGGGAGGCAGAGGCAGGTGGATTTCTGAGTTCGAGGC
>NW_022196891.1:20934763-20961711 GCF_008632895.1 Mastomys coucha | reverse complement strand
AAGAAGGATTTCACTTTACTAATATTAGATGTAAAGTCTCGTTTTCCATACAGGCCTATAATTAATGTTTTAAACTATAAAGAAAACATGCTTTTAGGTAATAGTCTAAATTCTACATTCTGGTACCTATGAAAAAGTGGAAGGAGGTACCCTCCCCTTGTTTTTTGCCTAGACTGGAGTATAGTAAGCATGCTTTTAATATGATAGTTTCAATTACCTCCTCCCTTCTTTCTCTTGCCTGGAGACCGCACAGCTTCTCTCTGCAGAAAAGGGTTTCTCCGTAAGAATTGCTCTTTTCCTCCTCTTTGCCACAACACCTATCCTCATAGAGACACAGTGCAAGTTACATAGTCAAGAGGAGGTATGCTAATAGAATCCTTGTTATGGGGCTTAGAGAGATGACTCTGCAGTTTAGAGTGCTTGCTATCTTACAGCGGACATGGGGTCAGTTGGATGGCTCACCATTACCTTTATCACCAGCTCCAGGGGATCTGATGTCTTGCTTTGGTCTCTACAGGCACCTGCACTCACATGCACAAACCCACACGCGCATACACATGATGAAAGAGCAAATGAATCTTTTGAAAAGGAACACAAGTTCTTCTGGAGGTGACACTATTTGAAAACTCCTCCTTTGTTTATATTTGCCCCATAATTGTCAAGCTTGTGCTTGGAGCAGCATTCTGGCTTGGAAGGGAACATGTTTTCAAGGACTCCTAAAAATGCCTCCTGTGCTTTCTAGGGTAGGAGGATAGCTAATTCAGAAACTCTGCTCTGCTCCAGTGACTTTCGGCAGGGCAGGAGGAAGGCATCTTCCCAGATGAGGAGGCATACTGAAACCAAGCCAGGGCATCTTCTGTAAAGAACAGCATCATGTTCAAATATACACAACACGTACAGGCCTTATGTCTTGCAGATTCCCCATACAATTATTTTAAAATGTGATTGAGTGTTTGTAAAAGAACAAAATTAAAGAGGAGGGGATTATTTTAAAGCAGGGGAATAGCTTGATAGAAGTTAATTTCTAATGTGACACTCTTCAGTCTGAAACTCTGATCTGGATCCCAGTAACTTAGTGTAGAAAGTAAGACAGAGAACACACAAGGGATGCAGAAAGGGGTTTTATTGCATCTTTTTTTTTTACATTAATGTTCATAATATGCTTGTGGTTGCCCCTCCTCTGTTACCATTTCTCATTTTCCCTGAGACCCATCACATCTCTGGTAGTCTTGTTTTCCGTTAATTTTTTTTTTTAAATAAACACATTTTATTTTTAAGTGTATTTGTGCACATACCTATGTGCACTTATCTTGTGTGTGTGTGTGTGTGTGTGTGTGTGTGTGTGTTTATGTATGTGTCTTGAGGTCAGAGACAACTACTGAGCACTGACTCTCTCCTTTCACAGTGTAGGTCCCAGGGATTGAACTGAGGTAGTCAGATTTGAGAATAAGCACTTTTGCCTACTGAGCTATCTTCTCACAGTTAAACCCCATTTTTCTTTTAAGACTTTTCCCTTATGAGAATCTGTATATGGTAGATAGCATGCCACACTTCTCTTCATGACAAAGGAATACATTACATAGCCCTGGACTCCTGTCTTAGCCTTTCCAGGGCTGGGATTGAATGCCAACATCACCTCACATGGCTCTGTCTTGCTATTTTTCCAGCTGTGTAGCCAGTCATCTGCCCAATCTTTGTGTACTTAAGTGACTATGCATGAGTGCCTGTAAGGTTTTGAGAGAAAAAAATACTTCCTACAACTTAACAGACATGCTGCACTTTTGCTGGGGTGTCTGTGGCTTTGCTGTGATCTTTTGGAGTATTTTAATGAATTTTCAAAGGAGTGTTAAAAATCTGCTTTGTAAAGCTTTATTCCTACACTCAAATTATCTTAATTCATTACCTTCTTTCTATGATAGTTTAATTGAGTGCAGGATATAAAGCTAATTTATTTCACATTTTTGCTTTTAATAGGTTTCATTTTCTTTATTGAAAAAGTAATTACTGAATTCTGATACAATAACTGGAAATGACTTTTCCTAATACCATGTATTATCAGGTCAGGATCAGCAAAAATACTACATGGTACCTTAACTTTGAATTTCTGGAAATGAGTTTAAAATTGTTAAGAGTGTACATTGGTTATTTGTCTTTTGTATTTATTCATCTCTAAATGATATATTTGCTCATATTAATTGAAGAAAATTATTAAATTAGAAAAAGAAAAGTAAATTTAGTTTTAACACAGAAATAGGCATTATTAACATAAGGTGAAAAGTCTTCCTGATGTGTTTCTAATGTTCATAAATATGTATAATAGTACATTTTATCAGTATGCTGATATTATACTGGTTTCCATTCTTTCCTTGTACAATAATTATGAGATTGAACTGTACAAATAAAAGTGAAAATTTTTAAATCATGTACAATCAAAACCTTTTGTTATTTCAATACATTTCAAAATAATAACATATTTTCATCAAATATTTCTTTTGCTTTAACTCTCAATATATTAAGAGATTCCATCACCCATCCTTATATTTATATAAAATACATATATTTGTACATTTATCTAATAATTTGTTTATCCAATTTTTGCCAAAATATCATGAATCAATGTTATCTAATGATTTCTTTAGGATAAATACTCATTAGTAAGAAAACAGCCTGCATGCTTCTTTTGAGTATGTATGTGATTGTTTGTGTATGTGTGTATGTTTGTGTGTATATGAATGTGTATTAGTGTTTGTGTTTGTGCGTGTGTATGTGTGTGTGTGTGTGTGTGTGTGTGTGTATGTATGTATGTCTCGTGTGTGTGTCTTTGCTAAAAGCGGGCATTTGGGCCTTCTGTCACTTTCTACCTGCTTTTCTGAGAGGGTACTTCTCCCTGAAATTAAAGTTCATCTAGACTAATGGTCAAGGAACGAATCCCAGAGGTCCTGGTTTTCTCATTCTTAGCCCTGAAATGATGACTATGTGTCATACCTGAAATTTTAGTGTGTTCTAGGAACGACCAGAGGCATCATGCTTAGACAGCAGGCAGTTTACAAACATTGCTACCTTCTCAGTTTCTAGTTGGAATATCTCAACATAAGTAACATTATTACAGATTTGTCTTAAACTCATTTATATATGTGGTTTCTTAGTTCCTCATCAATACTACATATCATGTATTTGGTTTTAAATTTGCTTGTGGGTAGAAAAATTACATGTATGGCCTTGACTTATGAATTAAGAGGACGAAGTACTTTCCATGATACTGTGGGCCAGGCCTACTATGTATTTTTCCATGTCACAGTCCCTTTGCAGACTGTCATGTGTTTAAGCACCACGTTGTTCCATAAGCTAAGATTTCTGAGCAGGATTGGCCTTGAGGCTAAAAAAGTCTAATAATCAAGTTGTCCCAGCAGACAGTTAGAAAGCCACTGGTGTCAGAGGACAGTCAGCATTTCACCTTTGAAAGATCAGCACCCATTTGAGCATGAAAAACCAGCCGATCTCAAGACTTCCTCTGAAGGCCCCTGGGGTCTTCTTAAGAACAGAATCTTCTGATCAAGTAACATAGGAATCGGATTTAAGAGCCATTAGATTAGAGACCAGAACGATGGTTCAATAGATAAGAGCACTTGTTGCCCCTCCAGAAGACCACACTTCACTTCTCAGCATCAATGCTGTGTGGCTCATACAGTTGCCTTTAACTCCAATTCCAGAGGACGTAATGGCCTCTTCTGATCACAACTGATTTATTCAGTGCTTGGTATAGAACCCAGATCAGCATGTGTGCAAGGTACATACTTTACAATGGAGCCACACCCCTCTCCCTGTAGGACACCCTTGACGCCAACAAATGGAACAGTACAAGCCATGTGGCAAACACGGGACTTAGTGCTGGCTACCTAAACAATTTACTTGAACTATAACTTGCCCTGATATGACTATAGCCCTTTTTGTCTTTGTTTGAGCTATATTATCAAAATAAACTGTACAAAAGATAGAGAAATGCCTCTACAGTTAAGAGTGCTGGCTGCTCTTCCAAAGGACTTGAGTTCAGGTCCTAGCACCCATATCAGGTGACTCATAACTGCCTGTCCTTCCATCTGTATGAAGATCTTACTTACACCTGCCATGGCCTCTGCACTCACATGCACCTACCTACTTTTACATTAAAAAGTTTTTGATTCATTTTAAAAAAAAATTAGAAACTGCCCATGAGAGAAGACTGATGTGCTGATTAGGGTGTGGTATTGACCACGTAAAGCCACTATAATTATGAAAAAAAAATGAGAAGAAGAAGTTGCCTCTTTTTAAAAGCTCAGCAATAGAATATCCACATCAGCAGTTAGCGGAGATGCTTGCAATTAAAGCCACAGAGTGGAATTCCTGATGAGTCAGCTTTTGCAAATTGAAGGAATAATAAATACCACAGAAAGGAATGTGGTTACTGCTTCAAAGATGCCTAGAAACAAACATCTAATTTTCATGTTATGCTTGTTTAATTAGGTAATTTACTGTAACATATATTTATCAGACCAAAGTATAGATCCGATGAGGCTCTTTTCCTCTTCATATCACTTTATGAGTATGAATTTCTACAGCACAAAGGACTTGCTGATTCTCCCCTCACAATAGTAGGGATTGAACGTTACAGACAAAAGATGTACGCGCGAGTGTAGAATATAAGAAAGGGGAGAAGGGAATTTTTAAAGGAAGAGTGAAGTTTGCAAAGTAGAGGCATGAAAATACCATTCCCAGAACAGTAGAGCAGCTTGTCCTGACATCAAGGAAATCAGAGCTCCTTTGTGGGCTCATGCTAAACACCAAAGCCATTTTGTACATGTGACCTAACTCTTTGGGACTCCTCCAACTCTGAATAGAGAATGCAGGACCAGGCATAAATCTAAAAGACAGTGGAGAATTCACTACCTCATATTGTGCTCTGCTCATAGGCTGTGGAGGCAGGTCATCTTCTACCTATGGCTCAGATCAAATTAACCAGCTGCAAACTCTTATTGCCCGATTTTCATGGGAATCAGGGAACAAATGACTGACTGTTCAACCTAGATAAGACAGCCATAGTAGACCAAAGGAGGGGTTCCATCCAAACCCAGCTTAGTGAAGCAGTTTGAAGGGATCACTTCCAGGAGTGTGGGTGACAGGAAGGCAGTAGGACCACTGAAAAGCCCTCCCAGTATAAGTGGGAGCTGCGTGAGAGCTGCATTCTTGGAGCCCCAGCAGCATGCATAGGCCACTGTGCTCGCAAGAGGGTCTCCTCCCAATAACTGTTACTGCTTAGATAAACATTTTTTTATTAGATATTTTTTAATTCACAGTTTGAATGATATCCCCTTTCCCGGTTTCCCTTGAGGGAAAAAAATACTGTTCCCTCCCTCTTTCCCTGCTCACCAACCCACCCTCTCCTGCTTCCTGACCCTGGTATTCCTCTACAGTGGGGCATAGAACACCACTAGACCATCCTCTGCTACATATGCAGCTGGAGCCATGAGTCCCACCATGTGTACTCTTTGGTTGATGGTTTAGTTCCTGGGAGCTCTGGGGGTACAAGTTAGTTCATATTGTTGTTCTTCCTAAGGGACTGTAAACCCCTTCAGCTCCTTGGGTCCTCTCTCTAGCTCCTTCATTGGGGACCCTGTGCTCAGTCCAATGTATGGTTGTGAGCCTCTACTTCTATATTAGTCAGGTACTGTCAGAGCCTCTCAGGAGACAGCTATGTCAAGCTTTTGTCAGCTAGCACTTGCTGGCATCCACAATAGTGTCTGGGTTTAGTGACTGAATATGGGAAGGATTCCCAGGTGTGGCAGTCTCTGGATTATCCTTCCTTCAGTCTCAGCTCCACCCTTTTTCTCTGGAACTTCTTCCATGGTTATTTTGTTCCCCCCTTCTAAGAAGGATCGAACTATCCACACTTTGGTCTTAATTCTTCTTGAGTTTCTTGTTGTTTGTGAATTGTATCTTGGGTATTCCGAGCTTCTGGGCTAATACCACTTATCAAAGAGTGCATACCATGTGTGTTCTTTTGTGATTGGGTTGCCTCACTCAGGATGATATTCTCCAGATCCACCCATTTCCCTAAGAATTTTATAAATTCATTGTTTTTAACCTCTGAGTAGTACTCCATTGTGTAAATGTTAAGGAGAGATTCCTGCATTCTATAAGTTTCAGGAGCTTCCTCAGACTTGTGAGTGTTGTGCTAATGAAATCCCTCTAGGAAAGAAAATTTCAGTTCAGTTGAAGTAGTTTCCAGACATCTGGCCAAATGAGTGGGTGTGTAAAGGACTGTGTTAATCTTAAATTGCCAAATGCTGCTCTTGTCACTGGGGAGGGGTGTGGTCTTGGAAAACTGGTAAAGAAAAAGAGCATTGCTTTGTGCCTGAAACATGTTCTCAGTACTCATCATATTTGAGGAAAATTAGGTCACTGGAGACTAAACAAATTTCAGAATAGATAGTTTAGTGTGAGGTGGTTGTGTGCGTGTGTGTGTGTGTGTATGTATGTGTATGTATGTGTGTGTATTGTAAGAGAGTGAGAGGAGGACAAAGTGAGAGGGAGAGAGAGAAAAAGAGAGAGAAAGAGAGACAGACAGACAGAGAGAGAGAGAGAGAGAGAGAGAGAGAGGTGGGAGAGAGTTACAGACACATGTGTATGTGCTACAGAGTACATGAGAAGGTCCTTGGGTAGGTTTCAGTCCTCTTCTTCCATCTTGACTGAAACACAGTCTTTCTTTTTATTCACTGTGTACTCTAGACTAGCTAGCCTGTAAACTTCTAGGAATTCTCCTGTCTTTGGTACTTAGTGTGATTATACACCTGTGCTACCAAGTGTGGCATCTAGGCTTACTTGACTTCATCAATTCAAGCCTAGATCTTTATACATGCCTTGCAAGAACTTTCCACATTGATCCCTCTCTTCTGCCACACTTGAGGGTGCATATCAGTGAATAAAGTCAGTAGTGAGTAAAAATAGACAGAGAATATTTTAGTGGAGGACAATTTATAACATTTACATAACATTTATATAGATAGTGATCGTGAGTTTCTTTAGTGGTTACAAAACATAAAGAAATATTATCTTGAAAGTTTCAAAGCCATTCCAATGATAAAATGCTCTTGTTATTCTACAATAGCTCTTTAGATATTAAATTCAAATCTCCTGTTTCAGCGAGCATTTTCAAGTTGTCGTGTAATATCCATGTTAGGAACAGAAATAGACAATTTTGAGTTAAGATAACTTACTTCCTTGGCCTCTTGTCTTTCTTCTTGGTTTATGGTTTTGATCATAAACTATGAAAGACGAATTATTATTAACAAAAGAATATCAAAAGTGAACGTACTTTGTTCTGATCTTTAGAATGCTACATCAGGACATGAATGTACTGGCCAAAGGCACCATTTACACTTTGGACTAGAAACTATACGAAAACCTAGGATAGGTCATGATTGGAGAACATGAGGTGGTTGTGATTATTACTTTATTGCATTAATTATCTGTCTTTCTAAAGTATGCCTGCTTTGAAGAGAGCAGGATTCATTTGATTAAAATTCTACTAGATTTCTTTAAAGGATTTCTCATTTATACTTTAAAGCAGAAGTACTCCAAAGTAGAGAATGGTAGAAATATCACAAAGAGTTAGCCTAGCCAACATGAGTCTGTTGCCCTGAACTTGCTTGCAAGCATGACTCAGGACTACTATCTAGAAATGTATACCACCAGCAAGTCTCTTCCATTTCCTTTATGATCAACTTAATATGTCTCAACAACTAATGGACAAAATGGGTTTTCAAATAAACAACTATTTTCCTCCTGCTTGTCTAGAAACTTCCTAAGTTCAAGTTCAGATATCCAGGAATGATAGAACGTATCCACATAACTAGTGTCCCCAAAACTACTGGCCATTAATGTACCTTGGGACATACCATTTCAAACAGGGTTTTCACAACTGAATCTTACAAAAACTACATGTATTCTCAGTGACCATGCAGAGGAAGGGCTTTGAGAAATTTATTACAAATTTTGGTGGATATTAAACCAGGTTTGGCTTTTAGTTTGACACACAAGCATCCATCATAGCCATCATCTATTGGAAGCTTCATCCCCAGGATGGCAGTAAGAAGGTAACAGGGAGCCTTTAAGAGGCACAAATAAGTTGAATGTTCTTAGATCACTGTTAGCATGTTCCTGGAAGCATTATGAGGCCAGTAGAGAAGAGTACTGGGCAGGATCACTGACTATCTACCTGGGAAAGTCCCTATGGGATGGCCAGGAACTCTTTCTTGAAACAGGTCATGCTTTCTCTAGGGTTCTCATTGAAGCTAGCCAGTCAGCCTGTTGATGTTGGCTTTATGTCTCAGAATTTGTCTATCTCTTATCAGGTCTGGTTTCCTGTCTCACACCCAAGTGCAAGTCCCTTTGCCTCTTGTCTTGGCTCCCTACTTCACTGTGTCAACTCTAGTAATCCCTTTTAAGTCTTTCGTACATTCCCCTGCAGCAGAGGTCAGTATTTCAAGTTTTCACCCCCCTTCCATTACTTTCCACTGTGAGCTAGCCCTTCCTTCAAATCTTGGATTTTCAACCTCAAAAACTACAAGATAAATATGTCTCCTTTCTTCATAAAGTATACAAACCTGGGTAGGTCATTATAGTAGTGAAAATAGGTGACTATAATTCTCAGTGTCTCACTATAAAGAATCATATCCATGAGTTAAACCATACTCTGGATCTCATGAGACACATTGTAAACCACCACTAAAGCTATAATGTGTGTGTGGTTTTTGTGTGTGTGTGTGTGTGTGTATACTCACTTAAGGAACAACTACAGATCAATTCCCCATTTTTTTCTTTAACAATGTTCTGATTACAGAATATTTATAACATTCAAAAGAGGCCACAGAAGGTCTCTTCCAAAACAAAAGATCACAAACATGTGTTTGAGTCATATGCTGAATGTCTTGGCTTATATCGCCTTCCTTGGCACTTTATAGATTATAAATCACATTAGCAAATTTATTTTAAAAATTCTAAAATATAGTTTTAACTGATGTAGGTATAGATTGGATTGATATAGGTTTACACAACCAGAACATAGGGACAATTCCATCCTGCATTCCTTATTACTCATTTCCTAAGGTCGGAGACTATGAAGCTGAGTAGATGGGCTTGTTACTGCCTTTTTAGTGCTTCACTGAGGTATGTTCATCCTGCTAGGAAGTGGAGAGCATATACATAACATATTGTTTCTTTCTATTTTGATGTTGCTCATTCTACTCTCTTTTACACAAAGCATATTTCAAAATCATTTGATTATTAAGAAACTATGTTGCATGTGGTTGTTGGGGGTTAGTATGAGTACACGCTACAGTGCTAGCAGACAACTCATTCTACCATGTGATTCTTGGATTAAAATCTGGTTGCCAGTATTGTTCACAAGCACTTTTAGAAACTGAGTCAATTCACACTCAGTTTAAATAGGAATAGGTAGATAGATAGATAGATAGATAGATAGATAGATAGATAGATAGATGGATGGATGGATGGATGGATGGATGGATAGATAGATAGATAGATAGATAGATAGATAGATAGATAGATAGATACATAGATAGATGGATAGATGGATAGATAGATAGATAGATAGATAGATAGATAGATAGAGACAAAGATAGAGACATATGTAGATACATTTGTATTGATCTTAACCATTGCAAACTTTGTAACTCTGAGATTTCATGTGACATGTTACTGTTCATTCTTACTAGAGAATGAAAGTCTCATCCACGGCTTTGTCAAACCTATACATCACTGGTGACACTAGCTTCTGTTTGTCTGTAACTTTTGGTCCCCCCGAGCCTTCATCAGTACATAATGTTCTGAGGTTTCATTGCTTCTGCCATAGGCATGGCTTTGAACAGGAGCCACCAACATCTGGATCTGGCTTTAATGAAAGAAGAGGTGAAGGCTCACATTTGTTCTCCTACAGGATTCACAGGAAGTTCAGGTTCAGAAAAGGCAAAAGTATTATGTCACATTGTTCACTCTTGTTTATTTCCAGCTTGATCCAAAAATAATTTTCTGATTTGACAAGGGAGGACAGTGAGTGGAAGGGATATCTGTGGAGTTTAGGTACAAAAAAAACTTTAGCTTTTTAGATATTTCAAAAAATGATTTGAAAAAGGTGTGGAGCCCAAGTAAAAGGCCAGAGAATCTTTGTCAACAGAGGCTATTCTATTTTCTTCTGTATTCATCATTATCAAACGAAAGTTCATGATTTAGGGCACTATATCCTCTTCTTAATAATTCTATGTCACTGCAGGGAGGAACCAGGTAAGCATGTTAGCAAAGGATCCATGGGCCAAATAATGACTTGCTGAGTTCTGTTTATAAATATAATCTTATCCTCAAGTCAAAATAATAGGTGTTTATAAAAAAATTATTTATTACTATTATGTGTGTTTTGTCACTTGAGTGCAGTGCCCATTCACACCAGGAAAGGAAGTCTTATTCTTAGCAATTGGAGTTACAGGCAGTTTGTCAGCCACCATACACAAGTGCTGGGATCCAACCTCTGGCCCTCAGCAAGAACAGCAAGCGCTCTTCACAGATAAGCCCTCCCTCCAGCCCAAAGTTACAATTTTTAGTTGCGTTTGTACTGACACTATTAAACATCGTTTGCCCTAGACATGATAAGAAGGATTGATGACAAGCCAAAGAAGGGTACACAACTGTCGTTTTTCACTGGAGACACCTGCCACTACTGCTCCTGCTCTGCGGAGCCATGGGCAACGTGGGGACCTGGTTAGGAGGTTGGTGGTGGACAAGTCACAGGACTCTGGCTCACTTCAGTAATGAACCATCTTTATTTTTCCTACTGCTGTTTATACATTGTTTGTTAACTACTAAAGACAATATTGGAAGCAGAGATTGACCTGAAATCTTTCCCCCTATCTTTACAACCTTCCTTTTCCACTTCCTTGACTTGGCAGCCTCATTTTGATCTAGAGGACATTTCTTCCAAGCTTCATCTCATGCATGCCTGCAGTTTTCCTCAGTCCGAGGACACATCTGAGTCAGGGTTTCTACCTGAGATGGTAACTGTGGACCATCTGGAACCCAGGAGAAATAACCTGGGATTGTGCTTTAGTCTGTCTTTGGTCCTCTGGTATTATTTTCAGAGAAGATTATATACCTCTTGGCTACCTATATTTTACATGGCAAATCCAGGATTACAAAATGTTACATTTATTCGGCAGAACTTGTCCCAATATTTCTAATATTAATAAAAGAAGGGAAGCTGCTATAATACAGAGCTTCTTCTTCCCCTGAATAAGGAAGCCTGTATCAAGTAGTTTCAGTGCACCTGTGTGGCATGAAAAAGCTACATGTGCTCTTAATTGCAAATTTTGCCCTGCGCATTAATCAATGTTCTATATTTGTATATATATTATTCCAAGCCTACAATAGATATTTTGTATATGTGCTGAATTACTCTGTGCTCTCTAGCCAAACAGAACTGCTGGAATAAATATAGGTTGCAAAGGAGATTTATTAGGTTGGTTTATATAATTAAGGTTGGAGAGTCCAATGACTCTATCTGCATGCTGAGATCAAGTAGATGAGTGGTTCTCAACCTCCCTGATGCTGTGACGTTTTAATATAGTTCCTCGTGTGTGGATAATGCCTATCCATAAAATTATCATTATGACATCATAATTTTAGTTTTGCTACCCTTACAAGTCATATTGTAAATATCTGATATGCAAGATATCTGATATGTGACTCTTTTAAAAGGTCTCGACCTACAGGTTAAGAACCACTGAAGTGGTTGCTTGGGACATGAGATTAGATGTCTCAGGATTCCAAATCTGCCGAGGAAGTCTTGGAATATTCCTAAAGAGCAGCTACTCTTTGGTCCAGATTGGAAGGTTGAAGATGCTGGCTTCTGATGTCAGCAATGGGTGGGACATGTAGCATAGCAGACACACTCACAAACAGGCAGGGAAGACAGGCAGGCGAAAAGAAAAAGATTTCCTCTTGGACTTCTCTGCAATGAACCATTGCTGGAAAGTGTTACTTTCTTTGGCAGAGGGCAAGGGGGTCTTCTCCCCTCAGCTAATATTTCCCTGAAACATTTTGAGACACATTCAGGAATGTCTCCTAGCTAACTCCAGGTCTAGTCAAGCTGACAACCAAGGTTAACCATTATAGCACCTTACTCCTTGCACCAAGAGTCATGTCAGCTCATAAGCATGAATAATTCTTTTTAGTGCAGAAGATTTCCCAGTGACTATTTTAGCACAGAAATTTGATGAACCTGCATTGAGTCAGGACACTTAGCCTGCTAAAAGAAATGCCAGTTTCAATGTATCGACCATAAAACAGTTTCTCTTGAAAGTCACGTTCTGAAAATTAGTGCCCTCCCCTCCCCTTCGCTAGAAGCTGCTACGGAGGTAGAGATGCCCAGAGGTTGTTTAGCTAGCTGTATCATAGACTTCTATTTAAAGAGCTACATAACTAAACACTTCACATATCTGGATTTTAAAAATAATGAAAAACAAAGGCGAGTCAAGGTCAGTTTATAAGCTCAACATTTCCAAAGAATAATAAATTGGCTTTTATGTTTAAAACATCCAAGGGCTTCTTGAGTCTCTTAGGCAATTTTGACTCTCTGCATTAGTTAACACCAAGGTTTCAAAACTCTGCTGCTTCTTTAATAGAGGCTCTAAGGGGCATACACACACAAACAATATGTATATGAATGTGTTTTCCAATGTTTAGTGGCAAGACTCCAATTAGCCCTAATTATTTTTTGTAAGGGACTTGCTGCATTGCCAATAATTTAGGGTTTGTACTTGTACTTTTGGGTTAGTCTGGTTCAATTGGCTTTTACATTTACTTCTAGGTGCTTGTTTATAAGTTCTTGAAATATCGTGACCTCTCAGACTCTTGTTTTCTTTAATGTCAGCCAACCATATTAACTAATATTAGAACAATAAAAAGTATACCTGTGCCAAAGAATTACAATCAGCAATAGACAGAGCAACAAAGAGAAAACAGAGGCGCAGATTGGAATTCAAAGAAGAGAATGAACATAACCAAGCTCATTTACAACATTTATAAAGCATGACTTGGGATGGATTAAACAGAGGCTATGAAGACACACCACAATGAGAACTGTGGAAAATACGCTACAAAGGCTACAAAGACCTGAAAGGCATCGTATGACCTCAGACTAGAAGAGTCTCTGCTGCTGAAATGTCCCTATTGCTCCAAAGCTATCATCAGCCTCAGCCCTATCTTCATCAAAGGATCAATAATAATAATTCTTCATAGAATTAGAAAAAGAGAAATCAGAAATTTTGTATAGAATCAGGAAAAAAAAAAGCCCCAAATCATCAAAATGATCTTGAGCAAAAGCAACAAAGCCAAAAGCCCTGTACTCCCTTGAAGCTATAATTCACAAGTACAGTCACACCTCCAGCATGGTATTCATACGAAAAAAGACAGACTAAGGGATGGAAAACAACAAAACAACAAAAATAACCAAAACAGGTCGCTTAGAGGTAAAGCTCCACATTCACAGACACTGAGTTTATTAAAGTGCTGAGAACACAGATTAGAGAAAAGACAAGGTGTGATTTACTGTTGTCAAGCTGGCAGGATCTAGAGTCACTTAACACCCAAACCTCTGGTGCTCTGAAGGAATCTCCAGGTCAGGTTAATTGGGTTAGAAAAGTGAACCTTGAAAGTAGACAGCACCATTACACTTATCAGGATCTAGGACTGAATAAAAAGGTGAACACAGGCAACCATCTTTGCGATGCCTGACTGTGTGATGTGACCAGCTGCCCCAGCCTTCTGTTGCCATGCCGTCCTAAGGTGAAGGTGCTATATACTGCAAGGGTGAGCCAGTTCTTGACATTCCTTCCTTAAGTTCCTCTTTGTCAGGTATTGTGTCTCATTGATGAGAAAAGAAATCAGTACAGATAACAGTGAGACTTACTGGAGAGACTGAGTACCAAGTGCAGACGAGCCCAGGTACTTTTCACGGCTTCATCAGTATTGAATATCAACTCAAACTTGATTAAAAGACTTGAATCTAAGATGGGGCATGTGACATTTCTAGAAAAAAAAAAACATAGGGAAACGTTTCAATATATTAGAATGGTCAAAATCTTTCAGACAGGATCCTAAAACCATAGACAACCCAAGTAAAAATTTCATGTAATTATTTCTTAAAAAATGAATGAATGCAAAAAGAATAAAACAAAAATGTGAGAACAAGACTGTAGTGGCTATTCCTGGTTGTCAACTTGACTGTATCTGAAATGAACTGCAATCCAGAATTGGAGGGTTCACCTGGCCCTAATCTGGAGGCTGAGAGATAACAAGTTCTGACCTGAATCTTGGCATGGAGATCTTGAGGTGTAGTGGCTACGAATCCCAGAGGATTAAGATAGAGAGATCTATGAGTTCTAGATCGTCTAGGATTGGAGGTGTGGTGGCATAGTGGCTATGAATCCTAGAAGATTGGGACTGGAAGATCTACGAGTTCAATCGGGGTCACCTGGGGTTAAGGGTGTGGTAACACCTTTAACCTGGGCCACACCTTTTGCTGGAGACCTATATAAGGAAGAAGGAAAGCTTGCTTTTTTTCAATTGCTTGCCTTGTGGGACTGAGCAACTGCTGGATCCTTGGACTTCCATTCATAGCTGCTGCTGACCATTGTTGGGAGTGGATTATTGGGAGTTGGACTACAGACTACAAGTCTGCAATAAATTCCTTACTACATAGAGACTATCATAACTTCTGTGACTCTAAGGAACCCTGACTAATACAATAACCTACCAAACAGGAGAACTATAAACCAGACATCTATCCAAGAAGTTAAAGTCCAAAACACAAATTCATATTTTAAAATTACTTATTTATTTATTTTCCCTGTTTATTGGTTGGCTGATTAATTGATTGATTTATATGGATGCTTTATCTGTCTTTATGGCTGAACATGTCTCTCCAGAAGATGTTGCCAAGTGTTCTGGAACTGGGATTGCAGATGGTTGTGAGCAACCTGTGGGTACTGGGAATCAAACCCAAGTCCTCTTCACGAGTATGTCAGAATTCTTTATTACTGAGCCACCTTTTCAGGCCTCACAAATTCAATTTTTTTAAACTCACCAAGTAGTGGAAGAAAGAGCTAAGAGTGGGAAGGGTAGGGAAGAAGGAAAGATAAGGAGCGAGAGGGAAGGAGAGAAAAGAAAGACAGGTAGTGTTTGATCTGTCATATAATGTCTTGTATGAAATAAGAAAAGAAACATTTTCATTCCCGTTTTATACCTGCACTGTGAATAAAGTCTGTCAATTACCAGATGCTACATGTAATGTAATTGCGTTGACATTGAGGTCAATAATGTGTGAAGCTAAGTGTAATGTTGGACTGGGAGGAGGGCGGCTGCCTTTCACTTAAGGCATTTACTGCCCTGGGAAGAATTTTCACAAGACTGCTGTATTGTTCGCTATGTTCTGTCTCTCGTTCTGGATGCTGGCTGCATGGTGTGCTCTTTTTGCGAAAATCTGTCTCTCTAGAACTTAGGATTTGCTTCTGTTCTGTCAAGTATGATATACTTGACATGGTAAAGTTTGTACTGAGTAATAAACGTCATACAGAATTAAGAAGACATGATTCTAGCTCTCATCTATCTTCTCTGAAGGTCAGCTTGTATCTATATGAACCACATCCTTTCTAAAGTCAACCACTACTCAGGCTATGTATAACAAATCTGTGCTTTCCCAATCTTAGTACAAAACTGACTTGGTGAGAAAGGCTGGAGCAATGGCTCTGTGGGTACATGCTTGCCATAGAGGCATGATGACCGAGTCTGAGTTCCCTCCATTCACATAAAAGCTGAACCGAGTAGCATACATCTGAAACCTCCACTGTAGGGGTAGAGACAGGCAGATGCCCAAAGTTTCCTGGATAGCCACTCTAAATGAATAGGTGAGTTTCAGGTTCAGTGAGAGACCATGTTTCAAAAAATAACTTAACAAATAATAGGGTAAGACACTCAACCTCAAACTCTGGCCTCCATGTCTCTGTGCATGGGTGCATTAAATCCCTGGTGACCTTGCTCACTGGGTCACACTGTCCAGTTGAGGTTCTGAAGGCATGTGTTGCTCTTTTTAAGGAACTAGCAAAGTGCAGGGGTTAGACCAGACATACCTACAGCCAATAAGACACAATTCCTATCACTCGGTGCTAAGTCTCTTTTACTTAGTCCGTATAGATTCTCCTTTGAACTTTAGCCAGACTTTTTCTCCTTCTCTTTCCCCAAAAGAAATAAAAAGATAGCCATCACTCCCTTGTGAGCAATTCCATTAGAGAACTGGGTCCTCATTTTTATAATACAATCTGGTCTTATCTATGTTTTGTCTATAACCAGTGGCAGGTAAGCAGAAGATATTGTTGTTGCCCAGGGAGAAATCTCAAAGCAGTTTTTGACTCAAAGGCACTACTTGCTTAGAGTGGTTTCTCTCAAGAGAAATACCTATCAAGTAGCTTTAAAATAAATTGGAAAGAGAAGTGGGAGGGGGGAGGCAGAGGAAGGAGTGAAGAGTCAGCAAATGAGCAGGTTTCCATTTGAAATTTAAATTGGCAGCTGGCAATATTTGAATCGTTCTGCATTTAATATAATTTGAATGGGGCAGATGATAGTCGCGCATTTTGAGGAGGGAAAGCGGAACCTTGAATATGAGCCTCTGTCATTCTGCACAGCTCAATTTGACACACTTTCCTCCAGTACGCTTTGAAGAAAATGAGTTCTGGGTGTTTTCCTTGTTTATTCCTTGAGAGCACAATGCATAAATGGTGTGAGGACAAGATTCAAGCCGTATGATAGCTGACTATGAACATTTCAATGGCATTGCTGAAATGAGAAAGCTGGACAAAACCTTGAACTTGTGATCAACTGGGAGAGAAATATCTCTTAATGTGGAAATGGAAAACTAAGCACAGAAGATAGCCATTCATAATAAAGCCATGACAGTCGTTAAGGACAGTTAGTAATGGTACATAGGAAAATATTCAATTATCAAGAGCAATGTAGATTATTTGTAGGAGTCCTGAGAAAATTATTCCTTGCATGAGAACACTGATTTTTGCATACCTGTTTTAGTCGGCGTCCTGGATGCAGGCACACCTCAGAGAAAATAAAACAGGTACCTTACATGCTAGGAACATCAAAATTAGACTAGGAGATAGTCATTAAATGATGAGAACAGACTCTGCTGAGGAAGGCAGAAAGAGACATATGAAGACCCACAGTACTAGAGATTGTGCATAGGTTTTATTATCAAATAATTGAGGAGGCAAGCAGTAGGTGCTTTTATTTGTGTTTCTAGAGAGAATGGGCTTTGTATATCTATTTTCCTCATTTTAACCTCCAAATAAAGGGAAGCCAGAAAAGTATCTGCTCTTATTCCAGTTTCTTTGAGTGTGGGACAGGGGTTAGAATAGGATGTATTTATATGTGTACATATATATAGACACCAGAAAATAAGACCAAGTATTAACCTTAAGGTGCTATTTACCTTTCTATGAATTTTTGAGGCAGTATCTCTCGCTTCATTGGATTTAACTTACCATTTAGGTTAGGCTCTTCATTCAGTGAGTCCCAGGCATCTTCCCATCTCTGCCTCTGCCGTGCTGCAATTATAACTCTCCAACGCCCATCCTTGGCTTTTGCTGCATGAGTGCTAAAGATCAGACTCAGGTCCTCATTCTCACAAGGCGAAAGCTTTACCCAGGAGCTATTTCTCCTCCCATCTCCTTCCAATTTTATGAATGAGGGGGAAGGGCAGATGATCGCAGCAGACTACCTCTCCTTCAATAGTATCACTGTGGAGTGAAGAGAAACATTAACTGGAGTAATCTTTCCATTTTGGGTGTGGGGCCTGACTAATTATTTGAATGAATGACTGCCTGTCACCTCTTTATGTTTCTGGTTGTTAATGAATGATGTGGGATAGATCAAGCCTGAAATATCAAGATTGGCTGTGAATTGCAAATAAGATAATATATTTAGAGAAAGGTTGAAGTAGATTCCTGATATAAGCCTCTCTGTATCTTTGTCTTTAGTAGGATGAAGTAAGTTTGGGGTGCTTTGCTGTACTTGAGACAAAAAATAATCTCAGAATTCCAATTATTTAACATCTTGTAGATTCCTTATCTTTCTGTCATTGTCTCATGGATAGTAGAGGCTTGCAGCTTAAGGACCAAAGGTTGAATTATCTTGAACAGGAATTCTTGCTGTGTAGATCTTGGTCACCAGCTTCCAAATTACATTGTTATGTGAAGAGAGATTTTTTTTTCTTTTTTTGTTTTTTGTTTTTGTTTTTGTTTGTTCTTTCAAGACAAGGTTTCTCTGTGTAGCCTTGGCTGCCCTGGAACTCACTCTGTAGACTAGGCTGGCCTCGAACTCAGAAATCTGCCTGCCTCTGCTTCCCAAGTGCTGGGATTAAAGGCATGTGCCACCACCGCCTGGTGTGAAGAGAGATCTTAAGAAATGTCTTCAAGGGTCTCCAGCTCACTCAGGGTCTTTAATTCTGCACACTGCAACAGCGTTAGAGGGAAAAGAAAAACTAAAAATGCCCAATAATTGGTTCAGATTCCTTTGCATTTTCAGTTATGTGTATATGTGTGAGTATCTATCACATGAGTGCAGTTACCCTCAAAGGCCAGAAGAAGGCATCAGATCCAAAGAGTAAGAGTTAGTTACAGGCATCCAATATATATATATATATATATATATATATATATATATATATTGAAATCAAATATATATATATATGTACATATATATATATATATATATATATATATATATATATTTGAAATCAAACTCAGACCCTTTAGAGGAGCAGTAAACACTTTCAAGCACTGAGACATCTCTCTAGCCTTTAGTCTTCCTCATTTCCCATTTAAGGTATCAACCCAGAAAAGAGATATTTTGTGAAAATCCAAGAAAAAACAGAAAGAATATAAATGACTGTGTAACCAATATATCAGATACACAAGTTGGAAATATAATCAAGTATGAGATTACAGAAAAGGCTATTTCCATAGTTGTGCATAATTTAAAAGGAGAGGTCACATACAAATATAGGTAATAATAAGGGATGAGGGTATTTAAACTTTTAAAATATTTAAATGTGGTTTGATTGCATCCCAAAGCAACTTTTCTGGCCTGTCATCTGTGTCACTAAATATAGCCTTACACCCTGCTAGATCAGAGCTGTATCTACAAAGTAGGTAATTAGCCTCTTGTAATAAAAATAAAACCTATAAATATCACCTCATTAGTAGGATTGTGTCTTCACTGTTACCTGTTCTCTTCATGATCTAGAATAGTCCACAGAACATTTAGAAATCTAATAGCCAGAATAACAATCTTACAGCTGGGCTCCCCAGCCAGAGTTCAGGGCATCAAAATTAAATGTGACTGGTCCTTAGAGTTTGAATTGATGGACTCTGAGAAGAAAAGGGATGGAATGAAGAAATCTTGAAATTGAAGAATTTGAAAGTTGCTTCATTTTGTGTATGGGTGTTGGGGCAAGGCATTGTGGATGTGGCTTGTGAGTGCACAAATGTGTAAGACAGAGGAAAGGTCCAGTTTCTGTGGTATTGTTTAAGACAGTTTCTTGGTGTGCTCAGATGTGTGTGTGTGTGTGTATGTGTGTGAGTGTGTGTGTGTATGTGTGTGTATGTGTGTCTGTGTGTATCTGTGTGTGTGTGTCTGTGTGTGTCTGTATTGTGTGTCTCTGTGTGTCTGTGTGTGTGTCTGTGTGTGTCTGTGTGTGTGTCTGTGTGTGTGTATGTGTGTCTGTGTGTGTGTATGTGTGTGTGGGTGTGTGTATGTGTGTGTGTGTGTGTGTGCTCTCAAATTTCCAGGGTTCTCATGTCTCTGCCTCATATCCTAAATGAATGTACTGCCTGCCTGCTGGGACTTCCACTCAGGTCCCCCACTTGCATGTCACGGACTTTACTCACTGAAGCATCTCCACAGCCTTCATTTCCGACATGTGTACATTGTCACATCTGCATTTTTTTTTTCGGAATCGAAAACATTAAATATTCAATTCTTGCCAGCCACTGTAGACCATGCAGGTTGAGCAAGCAGTTAAGTTCCCTTTCTTCCTATGCACTAAGCTGTTGTGCTCTCAACAAGAGATTAAGGATGGTTATTAGAACCTCAAGTTGTTTTTTTAATTCAGAATGAGTACATACTGTTATCAAATAAATGATAATAATATCATAATCTAATTACCCTATCCCTGTCCACTAATTTTAAATATGATCGTATTAAACTCAATATTCAAACCATGGTAGCTCTCTCTCCCTCCCTCTCCTCTCTCTCCTCCCCACTCTGTGTGTGTGTGTGTGTGTGTGTGTGTGTGTGTGTGTGCACGCACGTGAGTGTGTGTAGGACAAAGGTCCGTGTCAGTGTTTACTGCTATCATTTTCCCAATATGTTCTCTCATTAAACTTGGGATTTATTGCATTGCCTGTTACTCTTGCCAATGAGTGATCTCCAAGTTCCTCATGGCTCTGCCTCTATTGTTCTAGGATTACAGGAGAGTACTACCACATTGGACTTCTTATGTGGGTTATGGGGATCTGAACTCAGATCCTTTTAATTTCATAGCAAACATTATCCCAGCTGAGTACCTCCTGAACCTATATAGGGTAACTCTTAGTCGTGGAGGAATTGAAGTTTTCCAGGAGTCATGAACAAGTCTACTCAAAAGATTATCTCTTCTGGACACTTGAAAGCATTGCTTCTGGGGCTCTCGCACATCACGCCCTTCCCTTCTGTTCTCTATTCCAAGTGTTTCTTGTGGTTGCTCTTTACTGAGAGGCCCCAGAACAATAGATGCAGCAGGAGCATTTGCCAGTGGAGAAAGTTTTGCTGCCCTCCTTATGTAGTTGGATTTGGTGGCTGATTCCCACGAGCACACAATTATCTTGACACGTAGGAAATCTCACAAGAAGGGGCTCCATTCATACCTCTAATCTTGTCTCATGGACCATTTCTTACTTAATAAGTTATCATACCTAAAATTCCTGTGCTTTAAACCAGAAAGGGCTACATTTTATCTCCCATCAAACGTTAATCAGGGGAATCCGAGAACTCGAGGATCTGTTTATTGAGTCACTAGACAGAATAGGCAGATTTTCTCCTTTCTGAAAGTCTGATGTTTCTTACGCCAAAGAATCTGTGTAATGGATGATAAAATGTGTGACCTGGGAGGGAAACATGTCACCTCTGTGGAGTACTTGACTAGTGTTATCTATCACATGTCCCACGTGGAGGACTTTAAAGTAGGTGCCAAAGATAATATCTTCCATGTGTACTAAGAGGGAAAGAATGGAAACTCTGTGCTTGCCCTAACTTTATTCTGTAAGGGGACTCAAGTGCAGACTCAATGGGTACTGTTTTATACCTGTCACCCTACCCAACTGAAGAGCCCCAGGCCCATGGGTATATAGATAGCATAAGTTGCAATCAGTAGACTATTTGAAAACAGAAAGAGAGAGGATACAAAGTAAAGAGCAGGCTTAGGGTGAGGGGTAAATCTGGGAGGAGTTGGGGGAGTGATATTGAATATGATCAAAATATATTGTGTGCATACATGAACATCTTTAAAAAAAGTAAAAACATATTTAAAAAGAATCGATGATTGCTTCAAGCAATACATATGCTAATTACTCTGATTAGAACATTACCCACTGTATTCATGAATCAGAACATCACACTCTACTTATTAAATATGCATAATTATCATGTGTCAGTCAAAATATAAATTTCCTTAATCAATTTAAGAAAGAAAAAAGTCCTATTGTCAGCATTCTTCATTCTTTCCACCACATTCCCAAGCCTACATGTATTTCCAGGTACCACTTCACCAGATCATGTCTTCATGAAATTTTAAATCAACCTTTCTTACTTTTAATATACATGATTATTGATTCTGGTCACCTGTGGTATAATAGAACTCAGAACTTATTTTTTTATCTTTGTCGCAGTTATTACTCTTTGAACAATGGTTGCCCATGGCCTTCTTTCTGTCCTTAACCCTGAAGCATCTGACAGGGTGCATTCCACAGGCTGATTCTCCAAGTCCACTCTCTCAGATCACTCACAAGAATAAGAGCATGCTGCCTTTGTTTTTGTACCTGGCCTATTTTACCAAACAAAGGCTCCTGAAGACTCATCCACATTGTTGCAAATGATCCTTTCTTTCATTTTCAAGGCCTAATAGCATCTTATTGAGAATATGCAGTGCAATTGCTTTGTTCACTCTTGTGCTAATGGCTGGGTAGGCTCTTGGCTCTTCTGAGTGCTGTAAGAATCACCAGAATGGAGCTTACCTCTTAATATAGAAATAGTTAGAGAAATAGAATAGAGGTTTTGGGATCCTTTTAAAATCTGGTCAACAGTTTTGTTGTGTGTACATTTTTATTGTCACAAGTATGTGTATATGAGTCCACTCATGTGTCTGCATGGGCATTGACAGTCAGAAAACAACTTCTGGTATCATTCTGTAGACGATTTGATTTCCCTTTTCCTTCTTTTAAGATGGGGCTCTCACTAGTCTGGGAGTTTACCAAGTAGTGTAAGTTGACTGGCTAATAAGCCAGGAACCTGCTTGTCTCCACATCCACATTACAAGAAAGAGGTTCCACACGAGGAATTTTTAAATTCCTGAATTTTTAATTCTGAGCATCAAACTTGGGTCCTTGAGTATGATAAAGCACATGACTGAATGAGTAATCATCCATTTACTACTCATCAGGTTTTTAATATTACATATTTACTAGCCCAAAGCACATACCAATAAAACTAGGCACATGATAATAGCATAGATTACAGGCCAGCAGAGAAAGGTGTAATAATAATAATAATAATAATAATAATAATAATAATAATAATAATAATAAAACACACAACATAAGTCAAAAGGAATCCTTCACATTCTTCCTTCTTTAGTGAGTTCTCAAACATTTTCTTCTTGCAGCCATTTTTGCTTCCAAAAATCTAGAATGTTCTTTATTTAATGAAACACAAAATTTATACACCAAAATCTACATAAAAAACATTTAGACTAGTTGGCTATTTTAAGTTCCTATCTAATACTTGACAATGTGTTTGATTCAAATTACCCATATAACTAAAAATTAGAAAAGGATTAGAACATTATATGTAACATGGAGAACAGAGGTAAATATGCCCAAACAAAAACAATTCCTGCCCTTCAGATGTACTCTTTACACTGAAATTTGTGTTAATCCATATTTTATTTTACTCTACACTTGTCCAGAGATAATATGATTATTCTGACTCCTCTAATTTTACTTATTCCAACCATATAGTTTATCGTTAGTAATTTTAGGATACGTTTAGAGACACTACTATGTATACCTGAGATTTGGTTAACACTGTTCTTCAAGGAACCTGTTGCTGTATAACATACCACCTCTGAAGAGCCTTTAAAGTGGCATGAAATGGAGAATGATTTCATCATATCATAGAGTTCCTGGGTTAGAAATTCGAACAATCATAGCTTGGAGACATGGCTCAGCCGCATGATTCCTAGAGATTTTATGAAAAAAAAAAAAGACTCGATTGTTTGAGATGAGGATCATCGGGAGGTTTCTTTTTTTCCTCTTTGTGTGTGTGTGTGTGTGTGTGTGTATGTGTGTGTGTGTGTGTGTCCATATCTCTGCATGTGTGTCAGTAAGGGAACGCTGCTTTTCTCATTTGTGTGGTAAACTACCTTCTTGGCTCCTTAGAGCTATCTCTTTCCTGCTTTGACTATGAGGAGCAATGTTTCTATAAGCACCCTCATCGTCCACTCTAGTATGTGCATTTCAGTACAAAATGAACAGGAGAGGCTGAGGACACTTGGAAGTCCTGCAGAGAACTAGAGTTTGTTCCTTAGCACCCCATCAATAGCTCACAACCACCTGTAACTCCAGCTTCCATGGACATAACCAGATTGTCTCAGGGTCCAGCTTTCCTTTGTACCACCAATGGGCTTATTAAAGTGAACTTAATGATTTGCCTTGTCAAGAAATATAAAACTGGGAACAACCTTGCCAACACGGAAGTCTTGTTTTCAAATGCAGTCCTTTTTGTTTAATGCCCTACAGAGCTTCCATCAGCCCTTGAGATAAAAATAAACCATTTCCCATAACCTACCATGCCTATCTGACCCAGTACCTGCACTTCTCTGTGGCCTTATGATCACTTTGCTGTAAAGCTCCAGCCCCGCAGGCCTCCTTTCTAGTTCTTAAACAAGACAAATTCATTCTTTACTGACAACCACAGCACCCGCTGTTTCTTCTGCTTGGAACGCTTGCTTCCCTCATGTTAAAGATCTGTTCCTGAGGGAGTACGTTTTTGATCAGGACTCTGAACTGCATCCCACTGCTCACGCCTGGTCCTTCCCTTTTCTGCTATTCTCTTTTTATTCTTTAGTGAAAAGCTCACAAAATCAACAAAATCCTGCTTTGTAAAAAAAAAAAATCATGTGTTTGTACTTGCTTAAAAATCATGTGTGTTTCAGAGTGTTTGGATGCACTTACATGTATTTGTGTATGTGTGTATTCAGGGCAGAGATTAACCTTGGGTGTTTTTCTTCTGATACCATCGTCTACCTTATTGTTGTTGTTGTTGTTGTTATTTTTATTATTTGAGAAAGAGTTTCTTACTGGCCTCAAAGTCTTGGGCACAGCTAGACTGGCTGTACACTGAGTCCCATGGATCTGACAACCTCTGCTACCCTGGGCTAGGATTAGAAGCACTTACAGCCATGTTTCTTGAAAGTGAGTTCTGGGTGCCGACCTCATATCCTCATGCTTACATAACAAACATCTTCATATTGGGTTATCTCTTTATCTCTTCATCTTATTTTCTTTTTTGAGTGATTTTTATCTTCATATTGCACCTCAAACCTGTACAACCCAGAGTGACATGAAATGTGTAAAAGACATGTAAATGTTAATAAGTTGGGTGAACTCATTCAGATGTTTGCTGAGAGGAGCTATAGTGTGTTTATTTTTCATATATTTATGTGTCTGACATGGAGCTTTGCACAAGGGGATAACTTATTAATTGCTTGACTAAACAGGAATACTGAAATGGAATAAATTCTCCCAGAGTATCCTGGCTAAATTTTAGGTAAAATTGATAAACTAGAGCATAAGTTTCTTTTCTTGATGCTATAACCCAATAACTGACAAAATGCAATTAAGAAAGGAAAGTGTTTTTTTTTTTTTTCTGGTTCAGAGTTTGGGAGTACAGTCCATCATAACAGCAATGCCATGGTAGCAAGAGTTGCTGGGCACTTCACATCCCCAGCCAGGAAACAGAGGGATGAACACTGGTATGCAGCCGCATACTTTCTCAGCATACTTTCTCCTTGTTATTTAGTCCAGTTCCCCAGAACATAGAGTGGAAGCGCCCACACTTAGTGAAGCTCTTCCCATTTCAACTAGCCCAGTCTGTGACTTTCTCATAGACATTCTCAGAGGCTTGTCTCCTAGGAGATTGTAGATCTTGTCAAGATGACATTAGCTATCTTTCCTAGGACTTGAGTTACTGGTCAAATTCATACCTATTTTAGAATACATAGAGGCAATTCTGTTGTTGTTGTTGCTGTTGCTTCTTTTTAATTCTTAAGTTTTCGATATGGTCTGCCCCTTTCCTTTTGTAGATCCTCCTTAGGCTCTGTCTGTTGACTATTAAGGTACACAGAAATTTAAATCATACATTTTAATCTGTGAACACAGAAGCAAGTGCTGCAAAAACTCTCAGTGGAATGAAGACCTTGTTTTTCAGTAAGTGAATGCATTAAAAAAAGATGGTGCCGGGCAGTGGTGGCGCACGCCTTTAATCCCAGCACTTGGGAGGCAGAGGGAAGTGGATTTATGAGTTCGAGGCCAGCCTGGTCTACAAAGTGAGCTCCAGGACAGCCAGGGCTATACAGAGAAACCCTCTCTCAAAAAACCAAAAAACAAAAAAAAAAAACAAAAAAAAAAAAAAAAAAAAAAAAAAAAAAAAAAAAAAAAAAAAAAAAAAAAAAAAAAAAAAAAAAAAAAAAAAAAAAGATGGTGGTGTATATTGTCCCTTTCTATAAGATCACCTTATTACATGAACTGAAAACTTCTGAAATAGAAGTACCTGACAAGCTATGTATGAAGACGCTGAACTGTCCTAGAGAAGGATAAACATATTCATTTCATTGATGACAGTCCAATCTCATTTGAAAGTGCTTACTTAGTGTTTGGAGTCCCAAGCTTCAGACATGTTCTGTTTGAATTGTTGAGCTTCATGATAAGAATTTATTTTGGCATGGGGTTTGCAAATATAGATTTGTAACACATATTTGGGTCATTGGCCATCATGATGGTACTACTACTACTCTCACGAACTCATTTTAATGGAGTGCTATGTGTGCAATACACTTATGTTTGTATTGACCAGAGGATGCCTTCAAAATGTCCTCCTCAGTCATTCTGCCCCTTATGTTTTAACAGCGTCTCTCACTGAATCTGGAAAGGGTTTACTGCTTTAGCCAGACTGGGTGGCCAATGAATTAGGAATTCACCTGTTTATGTCCACCTCAGTGCTGGATTTATAGGCACACACTGCCGCATCTGAATATTTTTCATGGGTTCCTGGGAATTGAACTCAGGTTCAAGCTGTACAGCAAGAATTTTATACACTGTGTCAACTCCCCAGCCCATGCTATCCTGTTAGCCCTAGTCTATGAATCCTTGCTCCTTTGATCTCCCAAAGCCTTAACACAAAATTTCAGGAATACTCTATGTATTAGTCAGAGTTCTCTAGAGTCATGGAACTTATGGACTGTATGAATA